>NW_021680452.1:724079-958887 GCF_001412515.2 Diachasma alloeum | reverse complement strand
TAACTATTTTGCACTCGTTACGAAATATACTATTTTCTGTCATCGTCGAAAAACGGTCGGTCACATACACACATACATACATATATGTATACATACATATATACGTACATACATCCGGAGATGGCCTGAAAATAGCCTATTCGGACTCCGAAGGCCAAAATAAGTTATCTTGACACAAAAAGACGAAATTTTGGATTTGACGAATACACCCGTGTAGAAAAATTTCTGTCTTTAGAAGGTCTTCTAGAAATCTTGGGAAGAATCTTCGAAAGATTATGTAGAAGATCTGCTTGGTGACCCAAAAAGATTCTTCAGAAAACAATCTTTAAGGGTCAAAATTTTCGAAGTCCAAAATTCAGGGCTTAGTAATTTGAGCGTCAAAAAAGTAAGGATCAAAGGAGTAAGGATCGAAAATTAAAATTGTCTTTGGAAGATTTTGTCTTCTGAAGAATCTTTTTGGGTCCCCAAGCAGATCTTCTACATAATCGTTCGAAGATTCTTCCCAAGATTTCTAAAAGACTTTCCAGAGACAGAAATTTTTCTACGCGGGCAGAAAAATGAAAAAATCATACAGTGACAATAAAATTATCATTAAAACACTCTCCTATCCCCTGAAACCACCCGCCACCCGATTTTATCTCAAAGGATGAGTCACATAATGTCTCAATAATACCCGCACTTCTGTTATTCCTCAAAGTCGTAAAATATTCCATAAAAATTTTAACGTTCAAAGTCCCCATATATCTGTAATCTCTACCCCAGTAATTACGTAGTAATGAACTTGCCTTTTGATCACTTTATTCACCCATTAAATCCTCAGTACTCACAAAGAGTTGAAGGGACGCTAAAAACGGGCGCAAACATTTCTAAGAAGCCCTTCCTCCCCCTCATTTCCACTCCCACAATTTGTTGAATGGTTGTCGGAGTACAACATAAACAATAAAAAAAAATTAATTCAGGAAACGAAAGTCTCAATGTCTTGAGGCCTCCGATACGAGACTCTAAATGAAGTTCTTTGTGCTCTGACACTTTCACAAACATGGCCACGCGTCATTCTGTCATGCGGCTCCCCCCTCCGTCCCTCATCGTTATGCCCACTGGGGCGAATCGAAGATGCTCTCGAGTAGCGATTAACGCTCACTTCTGTATCACTTCACAATTTTTTTTCTTCTTTCCTATCATCGGCGTCGCCGCTCTCTGATCTCCGGATTTTTTTTCATCACTTCTAATACTTTCTGGTGGCTGTGTGATGGTGTGTTCATGCAAGAGGATAGTATTTACGAGGGAGAAAGAAATGAAAGAAATGCACCATGGGTGATAGTGTGAAAGGGGAAGGGGGGAGGGAGGATCGAATGCGGTTTGCGCGCACTCTGAAACCGTTACCATACATCCATTCATGATGCTTCCATTTCATTTCCTCTTTTGCTCCTCTTTCGCGTCGACACTTCACACCGAGTGGTAGGAGTCAGCGACCTGCTGGCATAAGCCACTTGGGTCGAAATGGTATAGTGACTTGTGTAGCATTGAAATTCGATGGGTGTGCCGGATGTCCACCTCTGTATTTGTACTCAATATTTATTATTTTGTGGACGGGGTGACCGAGATTTGACTGTCAGTTTCTTGTGGGTTTCATCGAAGAAAGATATTTTGATATCAAGGAAAGCTATGGGGAGGACAATATTCTGGGCAAAAGTGAAGTCTTGCTAAAAAGAAGTTGCTAACTGGAGCAGAGTACTTGGAAATTCTTAAATGCAACTGATTTTTGTAATAGGGGAGCTGGTGCCCCTCAGGATTGGCAGAGAAACATTTTTTTTCTTTTTGTATTATGCAAATATCTGATAACAACAAGTAATTTTAATAAAAATTTTCAATTTTCTCCCGTGGAAACATCGTTAAAAAATGCAAATCATTTTTTACCGAATTCTTAAAATATTTCGACCCCAGAATTTAAGATTTTTCAAATTTCCAGTTGGTCCATAATTGAATGGAATGCGAAATATATGTTCGTTATACATTTCCACATTTATTGCGATCTTTCCGATAGCCAAAAAATATCTTCATCAGTTACTATTGGCTATTTTATCACCTCCGCGTTTGTGGGTAATTCCGCCCAGAGTTTATGGGTAAGGCCGCTCAGAATTTCTATAGGCCTGCTAGACTCTGCAGCTAGAGAGCAGTCGAGTGACAGCTCGATTGTTTGGGGTAGTCGGTGACCACCGGAACATCGGGTAAATTCAGAATAATTTATTATTATTCACGTGAAATCTTTCTCAAAAGGGAGCCAAAGAATGGAAACGAAGGATGAAGATAGGAAAAATTAGAACAGTTGGTCTGCATTGTTAAAAAAAGTCATCAAAACAAGGTGGGCGGTATTGAACGCACGTCGGACGGTATTACCCTCAAAGTTCGATTCCATCGCTCACTGCCCGATGGCAATTGAATTACATAATTAAATGTGTTTAATGCTACTAAAAAATCTGTCCTTTTCACATCGTCGAGTAAACACCTCGAAGAACCCATTCTAACCGTTTATGACTCCTTGTAGTGTGCAAGGCTGGAAAAAAACTCATTTCCCTTGGGTGGGCGGTACATGCACGAGCTCTCCTAATACTTACTAAACGTTTGGTAACTTTTACTACGTGCGGGTTTCGAGATAGGAATTTTTACTATTTTATTTTCTCCAGGTGGGATAAAAAGGATCGTCTTCTTCATCGAAAATATGAAATTGAAAAATAAGATTGTTATGATTCGTGTTCCTATGTAATTTGAATACTAATTTCATAGGTTTTGTTCACTTGGTTTTTTCTTCCAGTTTGGAGGTAATTACGGTTGAGGTGCGGGTGATTTTTTTTCTCATTCAACTGTAATTTTTATTTAATGAGCAGTCTGGAGGCAAAGTTATTGGGATTGAATTAAAGTTTGCGGGGTTTGTCTGCAGGTTTGTTACCATCAGTTAGGTTGGGCAGGGTCCGGCCATGGTGCATTCAGTATGCGCCTACGGACGAGAGTTTTCAGAGGAAGTTGTACGTCGGTGGGAGCCATCTTCAAACGCCGGGAAGTTTTGATCGACGAGAGAGTAAATACGAGACGAATGTAAATGTATTCAGGGAAAATCTTTTGAGGATGAAATTCATGGCGGATGAAGGAGTCGGGTTGTCGGTAATTTTTTAGTGATGTAGAATGAGAGTAGGCAGGGGACAGGCTGCGACTAAAAAATTCGATGAATACATATTTCAAGCGGATGAATCAATAACCAAAATAATGAAATGGATTATGAATCGTCTGGAAAATTATTCGGTAGTTCATTTGACTCTTAAAATATTTTTTTCGATTAATGAAATTAGATTTAGGGGGTAGAATCAGGAAATTTCCAATTTCAATAAAAATTCAATGAAAATTCAATGGAATTATCAATTTTGGAGCAGCAGAAAGACTAGAATGAATTCAATGAATTTAAAATTCAAGAATATATTCATCTGAATTTCTCTGATTCGAATTATTTAAGTTGTTTCTCACCCCGTTTTGGAAATAGAGGAACAAAGTTCATAATGCTTTATTGCGTATTGAATGCTCAATCGATTGCCATCGTTTCCATTCCTCTATCTCAAGTGATAGAGAAGATATGGATTTTTCACGAGAGGGTGTTTAGCGGCTGACTATCGCTTTTTCTTATCAACAACTCTTAAATAAAGCGTTGGAGAGAAAATTTTTATTAGAGTTTTTGTCTCCCAATGAGCCCCCTAACTGTCCTCACGAGGAGAACATTTCGTTTGGGACACCCTCTACACTGATAGAAAAAAAATGAAATTTCATGGACAATTGACTATTAATTTTCAGGACAGTGACACTGAATGCGATTTAGGGGGAACAAAAATCATGAAATTTCAGATTTCATTGGAAATTTAGTAAAATTCCAGAGTTTTAAGCAGCATAAAGATGAGAATTCCTTAATTTATTTGAATTACCAATCTGATACGAATATTCAGTGATGAATTTTGCATTAAATTTTCAGTGAAATCTGAAATTTCATGATTTTATCGCCCTAAATCGCATTGAGTGTCGCTGTCTTGAAAATTCAAGAATATATTTACCAGAATTTTTTGGTTTTCGATTCATTTTCAGGGAAAAATAGAAGTGAAATTGACAGTTTTCTGTAATTTTTCCTTGAAATTCTGAATTTTCAGTAGTAATTGAATTCGATAAAAATTTCCAAAAAGTGTACCGGAAATTTCAGACAAAATTTTTTAACAGTTTATATACCCCTTAATACAATGTTTGGAGATATTGCCGTTTTTCAATTTTTTTCAACACAAATCTTGTACGCACGATAACTTGAGAAAAACATGGAGATAGCAAGTTGAAATTTGGTATGTTTCTAGCTCTTATAATACCTAAGTTTGTTATTTTGGATAGGCGCAATCAGCCAAGCGCTTCCTGAGATATGCAAACTTGTGTGTAAACATATTTTATTAAATATTTCATAATTTCTCCGTGTAACCAAATCTCTTTTTGTAACAAAATGTTTTCATCTCATGACGTTTCTCAAATGCAGAATGTTTGACACTTAACAACAATAAACACGCCATTTTCCCATTGAAAACAGAACATAGAAAAACATTATCCGAATGCATTCTGAGATATTTTCAATCCGAAAAAATTCTTTTTATTGTTAACCGTGAATGACATACTCACCCGAACACAATGTACACAAACGAGGTCGCCCATCGATAAATCCGTCCTTATAATCGCCCCCTCCCCAGTCCCCTGCATCTTCTCTTCTCGATACGGTAGCTCGTCAAAGGTACAAGAGGATATTATTACTTTGCATTGCCAAGGGCAACGTCAGGGCTTATCGAACGATTCCTTTTACCAAGTGGCTTTTTACTCAGTGCCTGGCAGTGTATGCTCTCATTTACCATGCCGCCCAAACACTGTTGAACGCTCATGTTCGTCGTCTCTCTCACTCTCGTTTACCCCGGGAAATCCGCAAGACTGCAGTGCTGATAACCCTGCGCTGTGTTCACCGACCTCCTTTCAACTATGATGCCTTCTGTTTTCGATGTTCTCTTTATTACTTTCGTTGTTATGAATCAAAACAATATGGGTTGGTGAACTTTGTTTACGTTTTAAGATGATGTAAGTGGGTGGAGTCACGACGGAAAAAAAGCATGAAATTTCACTTCTGTGGATTTCTTTATGGAAATACAAGAAAAATATGTTCTTTGATTTAAATCAATATTTTGCTATTTTCTATGGAATCCTATATTTTCTTTTTACATTTTTTAATCGAACATTTAGCGTAATACGGCGAATACCGGAAAAATAGACCATGGAAAAGAGACCAAGGGAAAGAAAAAATAGACCAAGGTAAATATTTAAGTTGGGTGGATTTTAACACGTTTTGGGTGTGTGGGCTCTTTTTTCCTGATCTATTTTTTTCGCCTACCTAATGCGGCAATGAATATTAATGTTTTGATGGAAAATTCGAATTCAACCGAATTTTCTGTGAAATTCGAACCCTTTTATGATGTTTTCTCCCTCAAATCGAATTCAATATTGCTTTCCAGAAAATGACTCCTAAATTGTCTATAAAGATCAATCAATCGTATAAAAATTGCATTCAATTTTTATACCATTGATTTTGCAGAGGATCATGTTAACTGCATTAAAAAATGGTTAAAATATATTGGTAATTGTGGGAATAGAAGGAATTTTACGTATTGAGAAAATCCAAAAGTGAACACTATTGATAGGAAAAATGGAAAAGAATCAAACTTGACACAGATTTTCATCACACAGTATTAGAAATGTTTCGAAATTCCATGGAAAATATTGTAGTAATTTTCATGAGAGGGACATACAATCCGATTTAGCTGAAAAATGGGTATGAAATTTCAAGTTTTAGGTAAAATTTAAGGAAATTCAGGAGTTTTCAGTGGCAGTGAGACGGAATTTTCAATGGAATACGAATATTCAGAAATAAAATGCCATGAATTTTGAATTGTTCCCTGAATTTTCATGTTTTTTTCGAATTGCCATGGAATAATTGAACTGAGAAATCACATATTTCAATGATTTTCAGATCATTCGAACAGAAAATCAATGGACTATTCGATTTTTCAATGACACAAGAATTCCTGAAATTTCAGTGAAAATTAAACATGATAAAAATTTCCGGAAGTTGACGCAGAAAATGCAGACGAAAATTTTTAACAGCGCAGAAGTTAATTATAACATACACTTCACACTTCTTTCATCTTCAACGAAATTCCGAGATCGCATATGAATAAATTAATTATAACGTGAATAGAATAACAGTTTTCTGTTCAAATATTCAGATTACTCAATACAGATTGAAATTTAAACATTTGTAGTCCCCTAAAAAATCTCCACATTAGACATTCCAGTCCATGAAATAGTCATTCAAATAAACTCTCAACCCTGACCAGAATCCCAAATATCCCCAAAACAGTAATTCACATACAAATGTTTAACACACAGTAACATCATTTATTCCCACCTTATCGAAAGAATTATTGTCAGGGTGTGGGAGAAAGTTTGAAGTTGTGAGTCACGATCTCACCCTCCTGCCTAAAGCCTGCGGAACGCTCGTGAGTTCTCTGACATCGTGAGATTTCGCCCACGATTCATTTCTGCTATCGTTTTTTGAACACGACAGACTATAAAAGAGCGAAAAAAAACTCGGACGAAATAAAAAAATCGCCAAGGAATCTCATGATCGTGGTAGAACGACCCTGAAAGAGCCTTCACGTCGTATTCTACGAAACAAATTGCAACGTGAAGCATGGGCCATTCTGCAATGTTAGGTATACAAGGGGGATCGATCGAATCGGGGCGTTGCTTCGGTGGGAAAAGTGTATGACGGAGGAAAAAGAAGGTGGGATGCAGGGAGATTGCTCCTTGCACCAACTATATTGTAACTCGGGTGCAGGTTTCTCATCCTCATCATCCGGAAACTCCTTTTTTTCCATTCGCCCAACGCGTTCACTTATTATTTTCGCTGACAAAGGCATTCGCGATTAACTTTACTTCGGGGAAAAACTCCCAAATCAGTTCTCATTCTCGGGTAATCTATTACAGTTTCCCAGAGTTCTATGATCATAAATCCATTTAATGCTATTATCTGGGATTTTTTCAGTTGGGGAATTGAATTTTCTCGGAGGTCTCTAATGAATAAAAAATTAGATTGGGTTTGTTAAAAATTCCTTGTTCATGAAAGTTTCGTTTTCTTTTTTTCTTCTTCACCATAAATTAATTTCATTTCTTCTGCTCTTGCAGGCAGGAAAAGTGGGGAGAATTTTAGGGAAATCTTCCGTTTAAAACAAATCCAGGTAACGTTTTGTGTCATGGTCTATTCGGCTATAATTCAATTCTATTCATAGATATTACTGTAGTTATAGCTATAGTTAACAATAGTTATACATAGCTGTAACTATTACTATTTTAGTTATAGTTATGTATAACTATTTCTATAACTGTAAGTGTAGCTATAGAATGTATAGCCATAGAAAATGTAAAGAATTTTGGGGAAATATTTTGGGAAAAATTCGAGTGCTGAACAAGAGAACTTACTGTCAAAATAAAAATTTCTACATTGGGAAAACAAGAATTATTCAATACTCAAGCAATTTTTCTTCAACTAAAATTACCGTCAAAGACCTAGTTTTCGGACTCCCATGAAAAGTGGCATAACCTTATTTCTATTGAGAACAAAAGTGATTTGCAGATTTTGTTTGCGGTCTCTGAATGATTTAAACAATTTTGTATCGAATAATTAATAACGTCATTGAATCAAGCCACAGCAAGCTCAGAAATGTCTTGAAAAAATCAGTTGTTTTCAAAATTTACACTCTAAAAAAAGATTACTTCTGATAAGTAGGAAAACTACTTGTATTCAGTACCGAGGGGTTTCTGGAGAAAAGGTAATTTTTTTACTTGGTTCAAGTCGAAAATCGACTGAATACAAGTTTTATGCTCCAAGTACAATTGGTATTGGTGACAAGTACCAACTGTACTCATCATCAGTACTAAAAGTACGTGTACTGAGTACCGAGCTGTACTTCTCAAAAGTAGAAAAAATACTCGAGACAAGTAGTAATAGCACTCAAATCCAGTACTAATGGATTTTCGCGGAATATTACAGTAAAATTTATCATACACTAGAGATCGCTGAAAAACGAAGAATTAATGCAAATAAAATTATTGTTTATTGTTCATTTACCCCACAAACGCTTGAAAATTGAAATGTAGTCCAATGTAATAAATTCTCGAGCTACAGAGATTTTTTTTTCAAAATTTTTCAAAAGATGTGTAGAATAACAATTACCAATTAATTTTTCCAAATTTAATTTCCAAATAGTCCTTTTTTTAATAACAAAAAATGTAATATTCATGCGAAATAGCCAGTAAAATGATCCTCAAAATAATTGTTATATTTTATATTGAAAAAAAAATTGAAGTATTAATCTTTTGAGCTATCTTGTATAAAAATTGCAATTTCGTTATGCGACAAAGAATAAAATTGCCTATTTAGAAGTCGAATTCAAAAAAATTATCTCGTAATTGTTATTCTACACATCTGTTTAAAAATTTTGAAGAAAAAATACGTCCGTAGGTCAAAAATTGAGTACACTGTGCTATTTTTCTTCATTTTCAAGGTCTTGGGGGCAAATCAACAAGAAATAATCGTTTTTTTCCCCACTTATTCTTCGTCTTTCAACATATATAAATAATCGATCATCAATGTGTAATAAATCGTACTGCAATATCTCGCGATTTTGAAACTCATCGTAACCTCCCCTTGATGAAATTTGTTAATTGTCATCTGAGAATGATAATGATAATGAGAATGATAATTAATGATATGAAATTCCTCAACAAAATAACCAACCAAAAGTACTGGAATCAAGTCATAAAAGTACTCGCGAGAAGTAGAAAAATTACTTGCTCCAAGCATCAAAGGTACTTGTGAGAAGTAAGAAAAATACTGACAGGAAGTAATAAAAGTACTTCCTCCTAGTACTTTTCCTACTTGCTTAGCAAATATTGTACTTCACCCTAGGACATGAAAAGTACTTGGGACAAGTAGTTTCCCAACTTTTCACAAGAAAACTTCTCCCAAGTAGAATTCAGTACTAGTGAGTAGTAACTTTTTTTTAGAGTGTAACAATGGGTTTCCAAATTGTTTTCTAAATCAACGAAAAAAATCACCAAAAAAAATGTCTATGACACTGAGAATACTGTGAATGCAATGACACTGAGAGAAAAAATTACTTTTAACAATGAAGGTTTACTTGATACAAGAAAATATTCTCTTGTCAATTTCTAGAACCGTAAAATCTAGTGGTAAATGGTTTTGTGCTCGCACTGAGAGAAAAAAGTCTTTCAACAAGATGAGATTCTTTTGTGTCGAGAAAATTTTTAAGTGTTACCATAAGTCTTCCCTTTTTCCCGATCTGATCACTCATCATCTCCAGCTGAGGAATTCTTGTTTCGATTGCACGACGAACACTTTCGTTATCAATTCAAGTGTATAGAAAATTGATCTCAAATGTTGTGCCCTTTGGGGGCAAGATTTTATGTAATCAAAGTTCTGATGAAAAAAAAATCTAGATATAACGCAAACTACATGCATTGATGGGAAGGACATCATTCCTAATTTTGAAAATGCTAAAAATTCTCTCGGGACAAGAGAATCGCATCCTATTAGAAAACTTTTTTCTCTCAGTCTGAGAATGAAATTATTTATCAGGAGATTTCAGGATTTTTGAAATTGACAAGGGAATATTTTCTTTTATTAAGTAAAAGTAATAGTTTTCTTTGTCAAAAGTAATTTTTTCTCTCGGAGTATTGTCCATATACTAATCTAGAATAAAACTACAATTTTTTCCCCTCATTTTTTCCAATAATTCAATTACCTCCGCTTCGAATCACTGATAAACATTGAATATTCCCCGCAACAAGATATAAACCTCCCATTCCTTCCTCTCTTCAACGATTTCCATATTTCTACCCATAAAATTCATTTCCAATCGCAGTTCCTCATGCCATTAGTGTACATTGAATTTTTATTAAATTTCAAAAGATCGTAGTTAAGCTTATGCAACGAATAATTCCCAACAGTATTTAATTCCTTCGAGTTAACGTGTGCGTACGTTTAAATATTCATGGATATTCCACGCTGCAAACCCAGGGGAGAAGCTTTGCCATAGGACTCGGTGAATATTTCAAGCGAATTCTCATCTCACCAATGGTGTATTTCCTTGCCCGTTTCCCGAGACCGAATCCAACATAGCCCTGATGATCAATATTGCATACCCGGTGTATATGCTCTCTGGCATCGAGATGGCTTGGGATGTAGGTGTACATGTATAACGCGCACTCCCAACGCATTCTCGCAAATGTACATTATCTGAAAGTGGTGGATTTATTGGTGTCCAATGGCATGCAACAGAGTTCATGCGTGCTTTGAGACTATACTTGTAGGACGTGTCGGTTATATCCTTTTAGGGGAGCTATGTGACACGCGAGGCTGCTCAGGAAATCGTGCCAAGGAGCTCGAAACGTATTCCAATGTTTATTATTATTTTTGAGACGATTTAGTACTGTTGAAAAATCATTGAACTTGACTGAATTACTTGCACGGAGAAAATAATTTGGTGATGTTCACCAACTAGTCGTTAAAAAAATGAATTACCAACTACTTGGTGAACTTCAACAACTAATTAATTAAAATTTAGAAAAAGATTTTTTCATTTCATTCGACAACCATTTGTTAAATTTTCAATAAACGTTTGTTGATTTATTTGATGGATCGACTCACAGCGAATCGAATGTCTGAATTTCACACACTTTTTGTAGACAGTTTTCACACACTAAAAAAATGTCTGAATGAAATGAAAATTTGTCTGAATTTCAAACATGAATTAAGATTTTTGGGCAACTGTTTGTAAGCAATTCAGACACATTTTCATTTTATTCGAACGTTTTTTAGTGTCTGCAAAATGTCTACAAAAGGTGTGTCAAACTCAGACATTCGTTGTTGCTGTGATTTAACAATAAATTGTAGATTATTGCGAGAAATATCTTCTAGGGAAGACATTGATCGGCTGCCAAGATACACATGATTGCGGGATGGTTTCCAAATGTATATATCCTCTGACCATCTAGCTTGTCGAAAAAATTGATTGCATTCATTGAATCAGAGGTTCAAGCTGGTTGCTTTTTATCGATAACTCATTGGAAACACAAATTTTTCATAAATACCAGACTCAAAGTCTAAAAAGGACTATTGTCAAGAAAAAAAAACCATGAGAACAATGTTAGACTAATACAGTCAAACACTTCAGGACACCTGAACCCGACTTGCTCAAACCGTGGGATTGCTCACCATGATGTCCACATGACAGGAAGAAGAAATCCCATTTCTCGTACCCACCATCCAGCAATATTATTTAATATAAGTTATTAGAACAATACTGATAGTATAAATAAATCCTATAGATTTCTGCACTTGAAACAATAATAAAAAAAAAGAAAACTCATTGGAATTTTTTTTCTGACTGAAATTTCACGTCATTTCATTATTAAGAGTTCGAAATTATATGAAAAAATGAATGAAAAATATAAATGCCAAGTTCTCCATTAATCGAAAATTCAACGTAATTTGATACTAAGTATTCCCGTTTAGATTGAAAATTAGAATAAGTTTGAAAATCGTTGTCGCATGAAATTGAAAAATCTTTTCTGAATTTTAATTAATCAGTTGGTAATTCATTGTTTCAACAACAGTTTTTCTCCGTGTGGCAACATTCAGTGACGAAGAAGTCATTTTTTTGGAACAAGAAAACATTTCCTTGAATACAGAGGGGTCGAAATTGATCATTTTTTATTCTCTGTAGATTTCTTTTCGTCCTCTATACCTCTATTCATCCACTATATCTGCAACCAGAACATCTATTTATCCTGCACATCGAAAAAAGTGGAAATAACTTCGAGTATGGAGGACGGGAAGAATATTGAAAACTTTTTCCTACAACAGAGAGGCCGGTATTTCAAAATGAAGTTGTTGATTTTTTTTCTTTGTTCATACGTGCAGTTATTATCACTTTTTCAGACCTGGAGAACAAATAGAGGCTTCTTCTGCAGATATGGAGGAAAATAGATCTCAAATTCTATGTGGCAAAATTTTATTACAGTTCCAATTTTATTGGAACGGATTTTCATTAATGAGTTTATTAATCATTATTAAAGAGTTTTGCAAGAAAATCACAAGCGCTTCACGCTCTTTTTTTTTGTCCTGCAAAACTCATTCCTCTCGTTGCTACGCAAAGAAGGTATCGGGAAAAATCCGATAATTTTTAAGGTTTCGGGGTATTACAACCGAGAATTTATCGAAGGATTTTGTAGTCAAAGTATAATTCTGTAGCTGTCTTACTGGAAACTAATGTTCACGAGAATCCGTCAGGAAGAAAATTTCACAGATCACTGCATCCCGGAGATATTCATAGAAAGAGAAAACAAGTTTTTATTTTCATTTCATTTCGTTTCACCACATACATCAGTTCGCAAATTTCCAACTGCGGTTGAAATATCAATACAAATTTCCCCATTTCTCGTATTGATTTTTCCTAAACTCAGTAAAATGAAATCGTGGATTCCTATGTTACGAGCAATATAACACGTAACAGTAGAACAAATCTCCCCCGGAAATCTCGTATTCGCGTGATTCGAGAAAACCGCAAAATATTTAACCTCTCTGAATCAGTGTCGACTTGTCCGAGCGCGTGGTATCGGTTTTAACTTTCCGGCCCACGATTCTAGCGTGTCGTGGACATTTCAGGACCAACCGCAGTATCCACCGCTGTTAAATGATACTGAACTACTGTTTCTGGGAGATCGATCAAGCATGCAGGCATTAATACCGCAGAAAATCGCGGAAAAATGTCAGAGACCAAAAAATGAAACCATAACAACAAAACGGATTCATTAATTATTAATGGTAGAATAATTTTTAAGTGAAAATAATTTGTGACATTTTGACTGAAATTCTGAACAATTTCGTTATTAGAAAATTATATATTCTTTTGATATTTTCTGGCCATTGGAGTCAGGCCAATCAGAGCCCAGTATTCGGTGCTGTGACGTGCATCCATTAGGATCCTATTAATTTGCTATCAATGTTCATGGAATAATTGAACCCAATTTCACAGTTTCCATTAATTTTTATATGAAATTTTGAATTTTCAATTACGAAATTCTTCAAGGGGCTCCTCACTTCCGTAATCACGGCGCCACTTTGGCATGAAATCATTCCAAAATCACATGAAATCGCCTGAAATCAATGAAATCACCGAAATTAGTGGCGTACTGGCGTAATACGAACCGTGCAGGTAATTCGTGATTTTGAAATTGACACACCTGCTAACGATGGTAATGGTAAAATGGACCGCTTTTCAACGTTATTAACTCAAGATTGACGAAGTAGAATCAAACGAATTCGTTATTATTTGCCAATTAATATTGCAAGTTTTGATTTTCATAATTTTACACAACCCATTCTGCCCCACCTCTATTATTTATAGACTTGATTTTTCTAAAATCACTGATTTCGAATAAATGAAATCATTCGAAATTATGAAATCACCTTCCGTGACGCTCGGAATCACCGAAATCATTGTTTTGGAAAATACTGAAATCACAGCTGAAATCACCCGAAATTGACTTCATTTCGAAATCATGGTGCTACTCAATTATAAAGTGAGTATCTCCTTGAAATTCCTTAAAATGGCAATAGAACTACAAGTTGATAAAAATTTTCAAGAATTACATCGGAAATTTCAGCCAAAAATTCCTCACAGTGTACTTCAAGAATTTGTTTTCTTTTACTGGGTTATTTTCGTTTAAAACTTTCCGAATTCAGTTGAGTTCTGCCGGGAACTTGAAATTGTATCCCCCTTTTCCCCCCAAATCGGATCTAATGTTACGACGAAATTCCGTGAAATTTCAGTGCTAATAAAATTTGATAAAAATTTCCAAAAAGTGTACGGGAAAATTCAGACAAAATTTTTCAACGGTGTCCCCATGAAACTAAATGTTTTCCAAGCGTAAATGTACTTGGTTCGCCCGAGACTTTATTCCTCTGCAAAACAAAGAAACCTGTCGCGTTAATTACCAATCAAACCTCAAGGATTCAAAAATTTCCATTTCACTGATTCGTGAGGCAATTTTATTATCAAGAGCCTCTGACACTCTCAATAGTGCGAAGGTCGTTACTCGAGGCATAAACCTCTCTCTGCTCTGCCAGTCTCAAATGCATTATTAATCCAACGATCGATAAATCGGTCTAAGCGGCTTGTTGTACGCGTCTGCGGGCCTTGAGGTCGCGGAGGACCGAGTGTACATCCACCTGAGTTTCATCGTTTATATTCGTTCCATATCGATTATCCAGTTTCCAATGTCTCTTCCCTCCTCCAGTCTAATTATTCTTTCAACCAATAATTCAACTCTCTCTGTCCCCAACGGGTAATTCTCGCGAATTCTCTCCAACTTGAACTTCAGAAGCTTTTCCTGAAATATCACTGGAATATTCGAGTATTTTCCATGATAAAAGAGGACATTATGGAAGTTCTCGGGCGTCTGAGAAATGGATAAAGAATCTCAATGACTCGGTCCTAGGGGATCTATTGAATTACGTCAGAGTAATTGCCATCTGTTGGAAGCGAAAGTGTCGAAGTGTTGCACCTTTTTATTGATCATTATCCGTACATGGATGGTAATGATGGCTTTAGTGATCTATTCGAGTGGGCAGATTACAAAGATTTCCGAATGGATATCCTACTTTCGGAGGGATTATTTATTTCCTGTGTTTTCTTGGATTTCTAATGGATTTTATGCTGTTGCAAAAGGTTAAAATACATGGGAAGATTTTATAGAGAGTTTGAGGTCAAGTTTGTTGAGTTATTCACACAGTTTATTCAGAGGAATGTTAAATTCCCTGGACGCTCAATAAAAATTGGCGCTTCATTAGGCTATTAAATATTTTTTTGTCTTAAATTTCCGGTACAATTCGCGGAAATTTTTCATCGCATTATAGTTCTACAGAAATTTGTATGAATTTAGTCATTGAGAATTGAGAAGTTTATCGAAAAGTCAGCCGAACCGACGGCGGAGAGTATTCGGAGTAAGGGTGACAAGGGTCAGAATAAGGGTCACAAAGGTCAGAATAAGAATCATGGGGATCATGTGGGGATTATATGGGGGTCATATGGGAATCATATGTGGGTCATATAGTGTTTGGCGATCGGCGCGAACAGTGCGCGTAGCCCCCTATTTTATGGATATAAATTGAAAAAAAAAACATATTGAAGTATATACCCAGTGAATACTATTTAACAGCTAATAGACATCATATTGACGACTCTAATGCTTAAATAAAACAAATATCCATATTTTAATGGAAAATTCAAGTGAGCAAAAGAGTCCTCGTCTGTCCATTTCTAAAAAAATTGGAACGTCAGTGGATTTTCAGTGAAATTAGAAATTGAATAATTTTTTACAATTGACATTAAAAAATACTGAATACTGACCCGTTTGATCATATATAATTTGTAAATATGGATAATAAATTCATTCGATGAATTAGAGATTCCATCACTTTTTTTCAAAATCTAATTCGAAAAAAAAACTTTGGCAATCAGTCACATACATGTATCTGAACATCGTCTAAAAATAGTATATTCGAACTCTTGAACCCAAAATTAGTTATCTTAACACAAAAAAATGAAAATTTCGTACTTGAAAAATACAATGCTTCCACTCGGAAGCAAAAATACAAAAACATTCAAGTAAACATTATTTCAAAAGCTAAATCAACTGAAGTATTCCATTGGGAACGCAAATCAAAACTAATTAACTTCTCGAGGTTATATTCCATGTCCCAAAGGTGTGCATTTCGTCGAAACACAATAGTAAAATGAATTTGTTATCTCATGCAGTCTATATTGAATACATCGTTCATTCTTGGCAGCAACTGATTTATCGATTTGAAAATAATTAAGGTCCCCATTCTTCCCTCAACCCTCACCCAAATCCACTTCCGCATTACACAGATCCGATTTGTCTGATTGTCGATCCAGTTCCACTTGAATGCCATCCTCCTGGGCATCTCATTCGTCCCGGTAGCTGAGCGCCACTGCAAAGGGACGCTGAGGAGGTGAACATTTCGGAATAAATACGTCATGGGCGTTCTATTTTCATGACAATGCATCCCGGATTTTCCGATATCGGAGAAAACTCTTAATCGCGTCTCGATGACTCAGCGCTGAAGCACAGACGAATCGACCTAAAAAGTATATTCCTCCTGGGAAATTTCGAGCAGTAGATTTTGTTTCGTTTTCTCGTGTCAATTCCAATGGCGGAAGATACAACAGGTGAATTTTTTATCGAGACAATCTTTGATTCTTTTCGATTTGGAGGATGAGATGGATCTATTCAGATCTACACTGAGAGAATTCTTTCTCCAGAAGATTCTCCACTCGTCCCAAGAAAAGGGGGACAATTTATTAATGAAAAGTATAGAGAGAAAATTATGAAGAATAAGAAGTGAAAAGTTGCATACGAAGCGAATAATTCTTGTTAACATGAATGGTAAAATTCAAATTTCAAATTTCACCGGTTTTTCGTTGCAAGGGTTAACTTGTCAAAGCGGCCATCGCCCGAGGGCCTTCAGCCAGGGAATGTTGAATGTGGAGTGGATTTTTCAGTTGAAAATTCGGTGGAATATTCGATTTGAAAATTGTGTTGAATTTTCACTTGTAATACCACGAGAGCTTCAAAATTATCGAGTATTTCCCGATAGGTTCGTTGCAAACAAATGAAGGAGTCAAGTTTTTCAGGTATAAAAATCACGAGCGCGAAGCGCGAGNGAATATTTTGTGGAAAATTGTGATAAAAAATTGGTGTGGAATTTTGGCCCGGCCGGGGCTCGAACCTGGGAATTTGAGGTTGTGAATCTCATGCTGCTACCAAGTGCCCCACACAGCCGGGTTTGAATGGTAAATTTTATAGTTTCGATACAAATTACCCTCAGGTTTAGAAAATTTTCTCAAGTCAACGTAGAAAAATTCACGATTTTTGCGCATTTTTTGTCCCGATATATCATGAAAGAAATTTGGAAATAAATTCCGTTCCACGATTATGTGACCTGTTTGGTTATTTTTCTCCAACTTTTTCTCAGGGTACACTGATAGAAAGGATTAGTTATTGTTAACGAACGGTTGGAGACGAGAGTCTATTCGGTCTCACCAAATGCTCATTCGTCAATAGTTAACAAATGCACATTTAAGAAGGCTTATTTGACTCGATTTTCCCCTTTTAAGTGAACCATTTGTTAACTATTAACGAATATTCATTTGGTCATATTCAAGTTTATCATTCGTTAATAGTTGACGAATCTCGTTTGGAATAAATGAATCAGTCTATCTGTATAAAATTTGCGGAATGTCATCAATATTATCAGAGCGTACATAACTCCATATCAACATACTGGGCTTTTTTCATGTGGACGTCTATAAATTATGATGCGGGAGGAAAACTTTTTAGAAGAACAACTTCAATGTAATTCTGAAATAGACGAAAGCCTCATTAAATCAATATTTGTTCTTAGAAAAAAATTATCAATCGATAATCAGGTCCATTATATTCGATTTGCTATGTTTATGACTTTCGATTTTTATTCCCGCAATTATCCCCAAAATATCTCGTTTCGATAATTATCAACGGATTAGTTTCTTAATCCCAAACAGACCTCCTTAAAAGAAATATTTTCCTCTCCAAAACCAAGCTCAGCCCTCACAAGCTACTTTAAAATTAAGATAAAATCAGGACCGGTGAAGCGGTATATACAAGTGAATTTTGACTATTGACCAGTTTCAATAAATATCTCGGAATCTAAGGGAAATGGCAAAATTTTTGTTATAACCTTTTTTGTAAAACCGATTGAAAACTACAATACATGTTATTACGAAAATTTCGCTATCTCCCTTAGATTCGGAAATACTCCTCAAAAACTCAACTGGGAGTTGAGCCGACTTGAACCGTTTTCCCACTTGGCTACTGAAATGACCTTCCTCAGCCCCTTTTTCATCCTTTCCCTTTTCTACTTTTCCCATCAAGAAAAACCTTCACAAAATTGATGACTTGCTTAGATAGCAAAACATTCCTATTTTACTAAAGATGAAAGAAACGTGAAGTTGTTTTATATCGAAATATCTCGAAACTGCCTGACCGCTAATCCTTAATTCTGATTGGTTAATATGTGACACGAAGTTATTCATAAAAAAACACGCGGCATTTTCAAATTCTTCAGTGACATAATTTCAAATTTTTCAGAGGTAAATTTTTTTTTCACGTCATACATCTATATACTATATATATTTCACATATATATATATATATATATGTGAAAACGCTATATATATATATTATCGGTGAAATTAATAAATTTTGTCCTTTTATGGAGACCGATTATTTAAAAAAATTGAAGATAATCAATTGAAAATGAAAAATTCTTTATAGATTCTTTTACTCTACTTCGCTATTCACTTAAATCATTAATCGGATTCTCTTTGATTCATTATCAATATTTATAAGGTATTCATGAGAAAATGAAATTTAATGAATTCCATTTCTTCATTTCAACAAATGAATAGATCAGCGCGCGCATAGATCTTGTATCCGAAAATTGCTGATGAAGACTACTCAATTCATCTGGATGAAGCTCTACCCTAGTGCATGTGACCCGAGAACTAAGAGGTCAACCAGAGCACGAGACAATGCCCTGGCCATCGATTCTCCCCTCTGCCTTTCTGGGTGAATGTTAATCGACCTGCCATTACCCAGCACCGTCCTCATCCTGCCAAAGTCCACGAATGGTTCACCACATTCACTCAATTATTCACAACAAAATCAATATTCAATTGCCCATTCCCTCCCACTTCATGTATCACGAAAGACAATAGATCAAATGTCTCGCTGATTGTTTTTCGTCAGCCGTTTGAGGCGCTTGAAGTCAATGAATGTCGAATAAATTGCATCGTATTACTCGAAAATTTTGCCCCGATTCACGACACACTTCAGCTCAAATATATATTCTCTGGCACGCGACAGCCCTCTCAATTCCACACAATTACATTCCGCCCACCGTCTGAAGAGAGCGAGGAACAATCTTCCACGTAGGATCACTCTGACTATTCATTTATCAAGATTTGTGCACGCATGAGGGATTATTTTTATCCGCTATTCAATTGCTGTTGTCGGGGGACAAGATTTGCGCAAGAGAATCTCCAGGAGTGATATATTAGCTACAGGACAATTATGAAAGTGGCGATGGGAGATGGGGGATTTCCGATTGAAAACGGCTGAACAATTATTCGATTCCCAATAGTTCCTGGAAAATTGGAGGAAAAGTTTTCCCCAGAAGAACTTATTCTATTTGCTATTTTCGGATGGCGATTATGCATCGAGACGATATTCATCTCACTTAAGCACTAAAGTTTGGATAATTCTGATGAATGTCCACTCAGTTATAAAATTTACATTATGAATTCGAGTAGAATGCTAATTTCTTCCATTATTACTCATTTCTGGCTGACAGCCAGCCACTTACAATTACAAATGCAGTGATGCATGAAGGTTCGTGAGTTATACCATGCTGAGCGGAAAGCGTTCTTTATAAGTTGAGAAGGTCCGCTTGCAAAGGAAAATACAGTTGGAGTCGTCCAAGTGGGAGTCAGAGGAATATGCTAAATACGAATGAATTTATAAGGAACTAGCTGGGCGGCCCCGTATAGCTCGGGCAGAATAGAAAAATTGAAATCCAGGTTTTTTCATTTTTTATCGAAATTTTTAAGATTTCATCAGGATTTTTAAGCATATTCAAGTAGTTCGGGCAATTTTTTCTGGAGGAAATCCTGTTCAGAGTTTATAGAATAGACCAAGAATATTTTTTTGGTACAATATCAACCTCAGTTTCCGAACTTTTTTTTTTCGAGAAAAGGATTTTTGAAAAAATCAAATTTAACACATTGCGTCCACGCACTGATGGAAAGGATTAGTTATTGTGAATACACGGATTTGGTTGGAAGCTAGGGTCTCACCAAATTTGTTTCTCACCAAATGTTCATTCGTTAATAGTTAACAAATGCATATTTGAGGAGCCTTGTTTGACTTAAGTTTCACCTTTCAAGTGATCTATTTGTTAACTATTAATGAATATTTATTTGGTCATATTCAACTCTACCATGAGTTAATAATTAACGAATCTCGTTTGCAATAAATGAATCATTCTACACTGCTAAAAATTTTCGTCTGAATTTTCCGTGCCAATTCCTGGAAATTCTTATCGTGTTGAATTTCCACTGAAATTTCAGGAGATATTGACATTGAAAATCAAATATTCCATTAATTTTCAGTTCAAGTGATCTGAAAATCAATAAAATACTTGGTTTTTCAGTTAAATTATTCCGTGAAAATTGAGAAAAATCAGGAAAATTGGGGGAAAAATTGAAAATTCATGTCATTTTGTTGCTGAATATTCATGTTCCATTGAAAATTCAACGAAGTTGAGTTTGCATTTTTCTCCTAAATGCGATTCAATGTCACTCTCATGAGAATTACTATCATATTTTCCATGAAATTAAAAAAAAATTCTCTACAGTGTTTAAGAAATCTGCAATGTTTTGCTGTTTGCTTCAGCATTTTATGATTTTTTGGAAAATGCTGCAAATTTCCAGAAAATTCGAGAAATCTCCAGAAAGTTCTAAAACGTTCTGTAGTGTATCCCCATGTATGCACCTTAGCGCATAATTCACTGCCTCAGTCCATGAAGACCCGACGCTAAATAGCAGTAAAAATCCCATTAAGTTCCTTTCAGTAGTTTTACTCATAAAACGCGACTGCAGAAAAGGCGACAGGCTTAGGGCAAACAATTCATTATTCTGCAATCATTCGTGAAAGCTGTTTTTATTTTCAATAATAGAAACTATTGATTTTTTCGATGATTTTTTTCGATTTTGGAAACCGTTTCCACCGATTGGAAATGGACAATCGAGTTCAAATTGTATGAAGTTCGAAAACTCTGATGTTCCACTGACGGGGAAGGATTATGACAAAAGAAAATTATTGAATTTAAATAGACATTCTTAAATAATAACAAATAAAAACAGTAGCAATATTTTCAATATTCTTATTTTGAATATTTAAATATTCTCGAATAGTTAACAATATTAGGAATCAGAAATCCTTTAAAATCCTATCAATAATTGACTTTGAAAAAGAAACACACGGAAGTTCCAGAAGATTCATTTGAAACCCAATTCAATGGAGAAAACCTTCATTCGAAAGCAAGATACAAAATAAAATAGGAGTCAAATTTATTGACTCTCCACCGGTCGCATCGACTAATTCCCCGCCTCCCAGTACATTCATAAAATAAAACATTCTACAAATAGCTTCGCCAGTGCATTCTCCATAATCTAGAATCACCCCGGGATCTTGAACGCAACCTCAAGCCACATCCGACCTCTAGATGATTTAGTCCCCCATAACGTCATCCTCGCTTATCACCGTTACAAGAACATTATACGAGCATCGTTAAGTCTTTTCATGGGCGGTATAAAAAAGCATATATGAAGCACCCGATTGAGGACCGAGATGGCGTTTATCCGATAGCACATGCCCCAACACCACCAGCGATGCTAAGATCTCTATCCCCTCCGCTATCTGCCCCACGACACAGCGGAGAAATGCAGCGTGGCACGCGACACTACAATCTCGTACGACTAAACTCGTTTGTGCAACTCTGTATCCACGGAATACGCAGCAAGAATAATGCAATACTGAGAATTCTTCAGAAGATGGCGAGACCCCTCGCAACTCGTCGGTCAAACGCTCTGAATAACTGATGAAGACCATTAAACAGGATTGAGTCGTGCACAACTTTATCCTGCATTCAGGAAAGTCGAGATGATCCCCATTGTGGAAAAAGTTTGCTGAGATTGAGAGATGCCATTATGCGCGTTCGACTTTGAACTGATGGCCAGTGGGAGAACGTTTCACTACAATGCCTTCGGGAAACCAGTTTGTAGGAGGGTTGGAGTGGCAAGAAAACTTGCTTCTTGTTGATCAAGACAGGGAGAAGCAGAAGCTGGTGACTAATATCCTAGTGCGTCAGCGCGTGCTGCGGCGCCTCACAACCTGTTTTTCAATGCTCTTGGCTCTCTCCCCTCACACGCCTGTTTGGTGAGAAAAGCATCATTGTGTCACGTGTAGATGGCATGTTTTGGCGAATGAGTTGTGAGGATTTTTATTTCAGAAATAGTGATGGTTGGGTTCCACTTTGGGGAGGGGTTGAAAAATGAGGGTGTAAGCACGTGGGAGAAAATCGTACAGAAATTTTCTGTACGGATTGCGTATAGAAATTCTATAGGATTTCCCTATATGATATTCAGATATTTCTATACGAATATTTTCTATACATGAATTTTTAGAGGAGGGTAGGGTAAAAAGGACCGGGAGGGCAAAATGGACCCCTAGGGCAAAAAGGACCACTGACAGAAAATTGGTAATTTTTTTTTCCTTTCCTTCAAATGAGGAACACATCAAAAGTGAGTTTCAACATCATAACCGTCACAGGGGTTTTATAGACAAGAAGTGTCGTTGAATCGCAATTTAATCAGATTTGCTAATCACCTCAAACCACAAACGTTTTTGAATTTTTGTTTTTGCTTCCATTCGGCAGCAAAAACTATCAAAAAAATAAAAAAATCATCTATTTTCTGTCAGTGGTCCGTTTTGCCCTACCCTCCCCTACATAAATTTTTGTAGAAGGGGAACTGGGATTATTCTCAATATGAATAACCAGAAAATTTTTAGTGAAAAAATAGTACATTTCGACACTAGGCCGTGAGGAACTTTTCTGGTGAATATGAGGTGACAGGACAGAAAAGTTCTCACGGCCGTGTGTCGAACAATGTTTTTTGTCATTGGGCCCGAAAACCGCCATTTAACCGAGCGAAGCGAGGTAAAAATAGCGGTTTATCGGGCCTGGTGATGAAAAAATGAGCTTCACTTTGGCAATGGTCTCACGTTGATGGTTTAGAGTTATCGGAGTGTAGTATTACTTTGTCTGACTTTGAGTAATTCTGATACTTATTTACAAGTTCCTAATTATTCCTCTTGGTCCTTCAGCAGTAGCGCACTGTCACGGCCGACGGGTTGGAAATATGGAAACCTAATAGGCAGCGATGAGCACGATTAGTAAGGAGAGCAGTGACTGCAAGGAAAAGGCGAAGGGAATAGGTTCAAAAATAAAATGCAGGAAGAATTAAGAGAAGAAGAAGAAGAATTGAAAAAATTGCGAATGGATATCCGTTGGTGAAAAATTTGAAACGCGTTCCAAACGTAATACACAGTTTTTGTTAGAGTGTGTCATCAATTTTTACTTAAAAATTCATAGATTTCCTACCATTATACCATCAGCTTAATGTGCTCGAGTGTCAGACCGTAATTCATATTGGGCCATATTATCTTTTTCCAGAGAAACGATGATACTACTCTGGTTTTTGGGGAAGCTTTAAGAAATGGGGGATAGAAATAGCTTCTTAGAGCCATTTTCCAGGGCTTTGATAAAGTTAAGCTTCACGTTAGTTTTCTAACGTTATTGAAGAGTCAATAATTTCTTTGGATTTGCGTCATTATCACACACTTTAATGAGTTCAGAATTGTTTTATATTGGTCCTTCACAGCAGCCGCACCCATAAAAACCTAAACAGTTGTCAGCTTTCCTTTGAATTTTTTGCGTACATCATTTGCTTGACATTCCAATAATTTTTATTTCAAGATCTATGAAGTGCATCACACTGTAATGAGCATTGTGTTTACTTAATTTTTGTCAGAAAAATTATGATTCTGCTCTTTTCTTTAACCCTAGTAGAAATTGTGAGAGGCTCTGCGACATTGGCTGTTGCAGCGACATTCACCCACGGAATGCGCTGCCCTACTCCGTGGCTAAGTCACTGCTGGAACCCTATGTGACACTGATTTTGTGCGATTCCGGTTTTTCATTTTATCGATAATAATAATCATCAATTAGTTGCGAGAGATTATTATTCACTAATAAATCGTTAATCCTTCAATCATTGATTTCAATTAATACGCATAATGTGAAATTTGTGAATTCTTAATTGACAGGATTTGAGGCTGAGGCGGACACAGATAGGTCCATCCCGCATAAATCCTCTGCAGGCTTGTCTTAGCGACCTCGCTGCGTACCTTTCTGAGGTACATCGCCGCGAAAGGCAATGTTGCGCGCCAACTTACGCCGTGACGTTTCTGCGCAATGAAATTTCTACTAAGGAACTCCTCACGAATTCGATGACTTATAATGAATGGAAAATTATGAAATCCATATTTAATGGAAGCTACAGTATTCCTTTTTCCGTTATCACTTGCCTGGTTAAGTTATTCTCCATATTTTTGGAAATAATCAATTGTGAAAAGAGTCATTCCCATTTTCATAGGTCGATATCAGTTATCGACCCTGTACTTGGTGGGTTAATGTTCTAAGAAATGAGAGTTAAAAATATCATATTAGCACCACTTTTTAGGGGTTGGATGAAAAGAAGCTTCACTTGGTAAATTTCCCACGACGGTTTACTGAAATTATCAAAAAGCCAATATTTTTGCTGAATTTCAGTAATCCTCATATATTTTGACAATTTCAGAATAGTTTTAAGTTGATCCCAAACGTGTGGTACCACACCGTCCGCGCACTGTCAAGGCAGACAAACTGGAGCTATAAAAAGCTAAGCGGCGGTGAGCATGGTCAGTAAGTGGGGTGGTGACCGTAGCGAAACGTCTGATAAAGACGTCAACAATTTGTCAGCTTCCTCTTTGTTTCTTATTAATATTGAAGTCAATTTTATTCGCAATTGTATAATGCTCCCTCAGTCCTTTTGTGGTAGGTTCTTAGAAACAGGGGTTAGGAATGTTTTCTTAGTTCTGCCTGTTAGGTTTGTTGAAATTAAACTTCACTTTGTTAAAAAATCAACAATTTCATCAATTTTGTCAAAAGTTATCAATTTCTCTCACATATATTGAGAGAAAAACAGGGTGCCCGGTGGCTTGGAGCATTGGGTAAGTTCGTTGCCTCATGTGCGACAGGTTCCGAGTTCTAACCCGGCCTGGTAGAATGGTGAGATCTAACCATTTAAAAGTCTTGATCATCATCGCAGCATACGCTAATCTGGTCGAAGCGATGTAAAATAACGATAAAATAAAAAGAGAACAACAACAGAGTTCTCAAACAAATCTTACTTGTCCCAAAAAAAAATTTGTTAACTCTTCAGTCTTCATTACCCCCGCCTACTGCACCGCGCCTGTGAAATGCTATTTTTTAGTATAACTTCCGAAAAAAGTCATTAAAAAATATGAAAAAATTTGTACACCTCACAGATTTTATCTAACAGCATATTCTGCCATTTCTGACCACGGTCCAAGCCCGTTATTAGAGAAAATTCACTCCTATGTTAACTGGAAATAAAAAATTCACTCCTGGCTGCCGGGAGATCAGCGAGTTCACTCTCCGAATGAATTGACACCGGCGCGCTAGCATTTACATCACGGCGTAGCGCTGCGATGCGAGTAACCACGTCGGGCAGTTTCACGCAAGTAACGAAGTGTTAAAAACTGTTAAAAAAGAATTTTTTGGTGCCAAAGACGCGAAGCGTCTAAGATTCAACATGGGGTATTTCATGTGAACTCACCCAGGTCAAAACCCTCACCATGGCCAATCATATTGCCGATTTTTCCTGTGGTTGTATATGGAAAAATATGACTTCTCAAATTTTTTCAGATTTTTTAAGGCATCCTGTGGACAGCCATGTTTTTTTGCAAGTTTTATCTTAAAATGCCTGTAACTTCCGTAAAAATCAACCGATTTGAGTTTTTTTTTTACAAAATGTGCGTCTTCGAACACACTTTCCATATAAAAATATGCTAATTTTTTTCAATTCGTTCTTCCATCGATTTCTTCAGAAAAACCTCAAGAAACTTCAAAAAACGAGTCATTTTCAAAGTTGGATCCTTTTCATATTTTTCAAAAAATTTCAGTGAATATATTGGACGAAAACAAAATTTTTTACCAAAGGCCAAAGTGGGCTTCCCATTTCGTGGCCGTCATTTCCAATTTGAATATATGAATCCGTGATGAGAAATTTCAAAAATTTCAAAATTCTTTTCGCATTTGCATGCAGAAGCATTATTTGAATTTACCGCCTGAAGAATCACTGCATTATATTCGAATCAGGAACAATTTGATGATTTTTTGAAAATCCGTTAACAATAAATCTTTCCGAGTGGTGTGTTCTAATAGAGACCCCACTTTGGTCTTTGGTGAAAAATTTTATTTTAGTCCAATATATTCACTGAAATTTTTTGAAAAATATAAACAGGGTCCAACTTTGAAAACGACTCCTTTTTTTAAGTTTTTTGAGGTTGTTCTGAAGAAATCGATGAAAGAACGAATTGAAAAAAATTGGCATATTTTTATATGGAAAGTGTAGTCGAAGACGCACATTTTGTAAAAAAAAACTCAAACCGGTTGATTTTTACGGAAGTTACAGGCATTTGAAGATAAAACTTGCAAAAAAACATGGCTGCCCACAGGATGCCTCAAAAAATGTGAAAAAATTTCAGAAGTCATATTTTTCCATATGCAACCACAGGAAAGATCGGTAATATGATTGGCGATGGTGAGGGTTTTACCCTGGGTGAGTTCAAATGGAATACCCCATATATTTTTATTGCAAAAATAGATTTAGTCTTTTCAAAAAAATTATATTCACTGTGCAAGCAAGAAATGTAATTTCAACCTCTACTTTTTCATTCTTTAATTCTCCCATACGTATTTTGCTCTCGCAAATGCTCATTTTATATGAAACGAAGGATAGGAGTTTGTCAAAAAATGAATTCTTAAATGGAATAACAATAATAATATGACAGCAATCCTGTAACTTAGGGAGAACATATTTCTTGATAAACTTCCCTCTATAAATTTCTTTTTTATCCTGAAAAGGCACCGTCTTCTACACTTTTAAAAATGTTCGTCTGAATTTTCCGTATCAAATACCAGAAAATTTTATCATGTTTAATTTCCACTGAAACTTCAGGAAATCTCGTAATTGAAAAATCAAATATTCCATAGACTTTCAGTTTGAATAATCATAAAATCGATAGAATACTTGATTTTTCACTTCAATTATTCCGTGAACATTCGGAAAAATCGGGAGAAAGGAAAAATTGAAAATTCATGTAATTTTATTTTTGAATATTCATGTTTCATTGCTAATTCCATCAAGCTGTGAAATTTCTGTCTGACTTCCACTGAAAACTCATGAATTTCCTGGAATTCTGAGTAAAACTTGGAATTTTATAACCATTTACCCCCTAAATCGGATTCAATGTCATTTTCATGAAAATTACTACCAGATTTGCCATGAAATTTCAAACAATTCCCAACAGTGTATGGAAGCAGAGCAATTATTCATGTTTGAGACTTTCAAATTCGAACAAAATAATTATTTTTTTGTAATTTTCAACTAACGATTTTGTTGGCCCAAACAAGACTTGTTTCAGAACTTGTTCGTTTTTCTCTCGGTGTACTTCAACAACTTTACAATTATCTTAGATTGGTCCTTCAGAGCTAGCTCATTGTTATGGCTAACATTCAAGTTATGGAAGGCTAAGCAATGATGAGTGCGTTCACTAAGTGGAGTGGTGACCGCAGGGGAACATCTTGTAATGTCGTTTCTTCAGCTTTTCTCGTATGCCATCGAGTCTGTTTAATGCTCCAGTATTTTTAATTTGAAATCCCATGGGGTTACCATCATTATATATCATGATATTATCGAACTAATTAACTTGGATACTAAATCATAATTTGCATCATAACCCGAAAGTATGAAACGATAGGGAATGCTCTTAACCGAAATTACCGGGCTCGGTAGAATCCACCGACGTCAAATCCGATAATTAGATTTCCTACCCGAGATATTCGAGCTATTTCCCGGAGTAAGAACGGAAATGGAATTTATGGAGGAAAACTCGAGGAATTAAATCACAGTCGATTTGAGATGGTGAATTCACCTCCCAAGTGGTATTAGGTTTGTGTTACACCACCTATAGATCCGCTAAATTTGCGGGTGAATGATAATGAGAAAAGCAATGAGTTTCAAGGATCGACGGTGTGCTATAACCGTAAATCTCGGTCTTTGGTGTTCATCGAACGATGGAGTGTTCTGAGAGGGGATGGGTGAGCCGATATTGGTCCAGTGAAAGTATGCAGAAGTTTTCGACTCAAAGGTGGACACACTCGTGACGTATATGCATCACGAATAGTGATGCCGTCGAGACTACACGAGAATTATTTTGGAAAGATCATCACGGTCTAAAAAAACATCGAAAGTTCAGGAATCGTCGTAATCTCGAAAGACATTGGATCGGTGCATCTCGTCACGAACTTGGAACAATCCATCACGTTTGAGTTTCAGGATTTTCTGTTTTTCAAATGTTCGTCTCGATATCTGTCTCGTCTCGTCTCGTGAACTTAAAAAACCGAAAATCTCGAGATCCAGGCAAGGAAAATCCTCCCGGAATTGTGACGAGATGAACCGATCCAATGTTTTTCGAGATTGCGATGATTCCAAAACATTCGATGTTTTTCCAGACCGTGATGATCTTTTCAAAATAATTCTCGACTAGTCTCGATGGCATCACTAATCACAAATTACTGAATTCGTGTTGACTCTAATGTTCATTCTGTTCTTTTAACGACATGACTTCAGGACCTTGAACTTATCTGTTGTTGCATTACACAAGGTCAATGGTAAATTATCGTGAGAAGCTCTTTGAACTTCATTGAAGTAGTTCAATCGCTTCAGTTTTTTTTATTCCTAATGGCAATTAAACTTTTCATACATTCAACTCCTCGAACAACCCGCCTGCGGGAATGGAGGCTTTCTTCGTATAATGACAAGACGACAATTATGTACATTTAATAGTTTTGGAGTTATTCCAGAGTAATTTTGCTCATATCTTATGGGACACCCTCATGACTTAACTATACTTCTGAGTTACAAATAATTTCACTCAGGTTATTCTAGAGTTCCGTTTATGTCGTTGAATAAAACTGATTTTTTCTTGAAATTTAATTGACTTAGTTGTTTAATGAGTATTTCAAATGTTTACAAATGGTAGTTTTTATTAATTATTCGTTTGCTTTGTGTCAATCGCAATTAACAATTTGATGGATTAATTGTTTGAAGATCACATAACGAATTAAATGACAACGAATTGATATACTTTGTTGATTCAATTGATATTTTATGTATCCTGACGGACTGCTAGAGCAGAATTGTCCAGAACTTTCTCGGACGTACTCCGACACGTCTCTTTCTTCGAGTGTTTCGAACAAAGCCCTTCTTTGTTGCCAGACTTTTGGTGTTTCGATATAATCTCGCAGCCAGAAAGTAGACATGAACTACACTTGATTCAAGATTAGACCTCGGTAAATACTCAAGTGTTGGCACGATATTTTAACATTCGAGTTGATCGATTTATAAAATCACGATAAATTATTCAATTTAAATAATTGTTTCAATTTTCATAACATTTTGAATGAACATTCTATATCGGAACACAACCTGTCTCGAATATAGTGCCAAACGTTCAGGGGGGGGGGGGNGGGGGGGGGGCTGCTAAAGTTTTGCAATGCCAGTAATTGCAACCACCTGGAATTGATGCTATCGAAATTTTTCATGTTTTTCTTGTGCAATAAAAGAAACAAGCCTTTAACTTATATTTTATTCAAGCATTCTAAACCAATAAGTTTACTCTGCCAAGGCATAATTGTTATAATACAAAAGTGAAAGAATAATAGATCATTCCCGCGAATATCTCCTACATCTGCTTTAATGGTTTTTCAAGAATGAATCCTTTGTCATAATTGCTCTCATGTTGAGCGCGCTGAGGACGATCACCCTTTGCCTTCAACCGTATAAAAGTTATTTCGAATTTACTTTGGTCACATTCTATGGGAAACCCTGTACCCGGGAAAGATATAAAATTATTTTTTACTGCGGGAACATAGTAATCGAGGATTATGTCCGCCACACTCCACATTTACTGTTGAAGATAGTAAAAATTGTGAGTTGGTTTAGTAGAAAGTGATAAAATAAAAGTAAAATGTAATGTGGCGCGAGTAAAAATTGGGTTACGATCAATCCAATTTTAAAGTTGTTTCGGTATGGTCCTCAATTTTTTTTATTATGTACTAAACCGCATCGGTTTATTTACAATAAACTCTGTGCATTTTGTTTAAATTTTCATTCCATTACTTTTAAAAAATTGATGGAGATTTTCTAAGGGTTTCAAGTTCTTAGATGCCAGGAATATATTTATGGTGAATGGTCTGAGACCGCGAAGTTGAATCAATTTATTTACCATTTGTTTTCTTCCTTTAAAGTAGAAGGGACAATACCAGATGACGTGATCTATATCTTGTGTCTGAGAATTATCTCCACAACTGCATTACAATATTTTCGTCACTCGGCCCGATAAACGGCGCTTACTCGGGCTCTGTCGAGAGGGGGTAAAGAGAGTTTACCGCGGCACTTGAATAATCGGTGCTCCAAGGAGGGTAAATGAGACGCTCGGTGCTCCAAGGAGGGTAAATCTCACTTACCCATCCTAGGAGCGATAAAGTGGGCGTCACCATGTGCCCTGACGTTCCCCCCACTTGGGCATGCGCTCTGCGTTCGGGTAAACGTATAGTCGGATGAGCTGTACAGCGCCTCTAGCGGCCTTCTCTACAACTTAACCCACTAGTGGTAGCCATGTTGTTGTGTGTCATTGAGAAGATTTATCATTAGAAAAAAGTCACTCTCCGAGTTTTTGTTCAATTTAAAGTTGATATTTTTGTTCAAAAAACAACAATTTCTAAAATATCAGTATTTATAACGTCGACTTCTGTTCTTAATAAAAGAAGAAAAATTGAACAGCTGAGTATCTTCTTTTATCTTTGATATCTGTTCTTATTTTCTATTTTTTATGCAATTTTCTTTTCACAGGTCCAAAATTACCGTCATCAACCTACTGTTTTTGGATATTTTGGCGGACTTTACTAGTTATTTATTTTCGCATCAACTGATATTGATTTTATTTCGATTTATTTTTTTCTATTGCTTTTATTTTTTTCTTCAGGGGGACTTCGTCCCCCTGGACCCCCTCCCGCGCCCACACCCGCGTCGGGCCTTCGTGACGAAAAATAGTATATGCCATTCGGGCGATAGCGTTGGTTTGTGAGTCGTGTGGAGTTTGCAACACTCGGCATGGCAAGCGTCCGACTCGGATCGCCTTCGGCGATCCTCGTCTCCTGCTTGCCACGCCTCTTGCTGCAACTCCACACTCCTCACAAACCGCCGCTTATCGCCCTCATGACATAATGTACTATTATTCTATACAATGATCCTATCGTAAAAAGGAGAAAGGAAATCGATCTCGAAATATCTCGAAAATCTCGAATAAGCGTAAGCGTAAGACTGAAATCGAAGCGCCACTACGTGAGGAGATGAGAAGGCGCGGCCGATCTCGTTTATTCAGATTGTAGTGATTTGATCTTTCCTTATTGACCCAAGCATCGAATTCTCTGGGGAGTTATCATTCTATATACCACGATTTTTGATTATTTATCCAAAATTTGCTGAAGTAATATTCGCCTTTCGGTTTATTCTTTTGTAGATTCGGCTAGGGTGGTATTGCAGCTGTTTTTTTTATTTACTTAAGCAGTTCTGAACAATTACACTTCAATTTGCATCGATATTTTTTGTTAAAAACATAAGATCATGTGAATTGTTTACAGATGTTGTGGTATTTTAGAACTACTAACAATACACTTCAAATTTTTATGGAACATTTGACAAGAAACCTGTTCATTATAACAAGACAGTTTTTATCTAGTCTAATTAGGGTATTGTTGACATAGCTTTCTGAGTTGAATAGTATTTTAGGGAGTACCAACAGAACTCAATATAAGTAGCAATAGTAATCCAGTACTCATAATTTTTCCATCAATTCATTCAAGATTACAAATCGAGATTCAAATGTTGAAGCACAAATGAACACAGAAAAATCTGAAGGTAAAATACGTTTTTGAAATGATAATTCACGTTTTTAAAAACGTAATTTACGTTTTTCTCAAACAGGTAAATTATGCTTTTGAGATTGTAAATTATGGCCAGAATAACGTGAATTACGATTCTCAAAATTGGACATCAATTCGTTTTGGAAAGCACCCATAAAAATCACAATTTACTGATTTTTGCTTACAAAACATTTTCTCCTGAATACTTCTATTTCCAAAAATGCATAAGAAAACTCACTTTATCCGTCGATAATATTCGCTTTTCTCGATGAAGTAATCAATTGAAAGTACTAAAATTAAGTCATAAAAGTAGGGGAGAGTAGGGCAAAACGAACCCCTAGGGCAAAACGGACCACTGACAGAAAATTGATAATTTTTGTTTCTGCTTGCGAATAGCAGCAAATTTCCAAATGACTTTGAAATTCAAAGTCATTTGTGGTTTGAGGTAATTAGCAAATTGATTAAATTGCGGTTCAACAACACTTCTTGTCTATAAAACCCCTGTGACGGTTACGACCCAAGAAACTCATTTTTAATTCAACACATTCAGTGTTCCTGATTTGAAAGACAGAAAGAAAAAAATTACCAATTTTCTGTCAGTGGTCCGTTTTGCCCTACCCTCCCCTACTTGAGAGAAGTTCAAAAATTATTTTTCACCAATACCTTTGGTACTTGTAAGAAGTACTAACAGAACTAGCAGAAAGTAGTGAAGCTACTTCCTCCCAGCACTATTTCTACTTGATCGACAGAAGTGGTACTTCACTCAAGTATACAAAAAGTACTTGGGACAAGTATTTTTCGAACATTTACAAGTGAACTTCCCCCAAGTATCGGTCCGTACTGGTGCGAAGTACATTTTTCTTTGGGTGTACTTAAATCAAGTATATTATATATTTTTTCAAGTATATTTTATTCTTGACTCAGGTTTATGCATATACTTGATTCCGGTATAAAATATGCTCCATTCTGCCATTTTTTTCCGTGTCACATTGTAATTTTTTATTTCATGTTCTCTCCGTGTATAGAATGACCATCTTTATAGTGTTTTGAACAGGAACTCCTAGCCTGTATTACAATCCGCAAGTTCGTTAAATTTCAAAAATTTTGTTTACATCCTCATCATTTATAAAACTACTTTCCTCATTTGATTACCATTATTTCCGGCCTGAAACAAACAAGAACTCTTACATGAGCCATAAAAAAGTGAATGGAAGGTGAAACAAGGGATGCTCCACGGGGTAGTATAATTTACCTAAATGGGATGTTAGGATCTAATAACTCGTTCTCACCTGCTGTGAGTTCCTGGAGTATCGAAGGTACGAGTTTATCATGGAATGAGTGGGGAAGGCCTGCAACGCCTCTCTTGTCGTAAACGCTCGGTGTGCCCATCGTTGCATGACTGCAATTATTCGCTCGGACGAATCGCCTCTAACGCAAAGGCAGGTTCATTAACGTGAACTTGACTGGTACTACCGTGACGCGTAACAATTATAGTGCATTTTCGGGAAGTGGTATGAAAGTTTCGATGCGACAGCAATTAAGATGATACGGAATCAACGGTTCTTTCGTAATGATCATCTGCTGTGTCATGTGAAGATCTCTTCGGGCTGCACTTTTAAATTTATGCGTTGGCAATTTCAATGAAAGGAGCATTATTACTGTTGGTTGCAAAAATGATAATAACGGGCATTAATAATTGATCATGATTATTTCATTTTTGTTCATCACAGCGAAACCTTTATGGGAGAAATTTCGGGGAAATATCCTAGTGCTGTATCGGGATCAAGAACGAGGGCCTAATCACTCCTCAAGTCATTGTAACTTTCGTCATTTAAACATGTCAATGATTTTTAGGAATCTATCACCAATTACTGGTGTTATTTGACACTAGAATAACTCCAATCATCAATGATTTTTGTGACTCTCATTTGGTGATAAATTCCTAACAATTAGAGACGGGTCATAGAGACGGGATTGAAAATCACTGACATTTGCCTGAAAATTAGTGACGATTAGTGATGTCGCGAGATATATCACAAGGCATCACGAACCAATACTGTGGAGGGATCGGCACGATCTCAGAGACGACGAAAATTTTTGGTCTCATCTCGGTTCCAAACCGAACCAAAAACCAAGATTTGACATTGAAAAAAATACAAAAAACGTGAGACTGAGTTGACATAAATTGTTTCTTAGTCATAATGAGAGGAAACGATACTGTCTTTCAAGATTAAGACGAAATCAAAGATTTCCATGTTTAATGAGAGTGAGACCATCTCTCCAAAGTGCAGTCTCGTGATCAGTCCCTCGCGCCATCACTAGTGATGATCACGGATGTGAGATAACGTCATGTTTCAAAATCTGTCAGAATTTCAAGCAACTAGATAGATGTAACGTGACTGTCATGAATTTTTCTGTCACGGAAGCTTGTCACAAATTTCCCAACTTCACCGGTTTTTCGTTGCAAGGGTCAAGGGCATTCAGCCAGGAAATCTTGAATGTAGAGTGAAAATTTCTGATTTAGAATTGATGCAATCATTGAAAGTCAACTGCATTCATAAAATCATGTTGCGTGATACTTAAAGTAATTGAAATCCTATTTTCCTGAAATCAGTAAAATGAATAACCACTAAAATGGACTTCATTTCGAAGTCATGGTGTCACTCGATTATGGAATGAGTATCGAGCAAGAAAGTGCACTCAAAAGGTGGTGTTTGTTTATAAACTCTTCTCTATCAACAAAGCAAACACAATTGGACAACCAAACTGTTCTAAGTTTCTGAACTTATTAACGCACACTTATTAATTTCGCGTTATTCTTCTTCCACTCCAACATTTATCGATTAATATCAGAAACTATCTCGACTCTTCAGATTCTTCGTCTAAATCCCTTCATCCACATATATTCGCTAAACAATCTCCACTCAATTTGCCAACTCCCCAAAAACTTCTCCAATATTTGAATTCATCTCATTATCTGTTAAACCCACAATCTTCCCCAAAAACTCCGACTAACCCCAACCATTTTCTGTTACAGACAAATCCACATAACAACTTGCGCCTACAACTTGCGAAAACTTGTAAGAATGGAGCGTTACGAGGATGAAGGTGCAGAGGACAGTGACAACGAGACGGATCCTGAGCAACTTCTCAACGAGTGGTTGGGCGAACTCGACAGTCTAACAGTGGTGAGTCACTCTATTCGCCAGTACCCAGCCTCCGCATCTCCACCCCCCACAAATCCATAGTTACACTGAGGGAAGAAAAAAAATCATGATTCAAGTAGTTCCAATTGGATCATTTGAAGAAGAAAAGTCTCAAATCGTCACCTACTCGATTAAAGCGTAAATCAATGCATTGATTCAAATAAAAAAAACAACCTGTTTCACATAGTACATGAAGACTTTATTTAAATCGAGAAATACTTGATTCAAATTAAATTGATACTTGATTCAACTGCAGTGTTTCCTCAAATTTTCCGGGAAAGCTTCGATTTTTTTTTAATATAGAAAACCCTACCTTGTTTTTTTACAAAACACAAATTTCATGAAATTCTCCAGAAGATTTTAGAATTTTCGAGACGGTTCTAGAGTTTTCCAGACGTTTTTACATTGCTTATTACAATATTCTCGTATTTTCTCGAAATTGCCAGAGAATTCAATATTATTTGGAAAAAAACCTGGCTTTTCTCGAATATTTTCGGAAACTACCGAAATCCTTCGATTTTTTTTCAGAAAGTCTTGAATTTTCCATAAAACCCTAGGATTTTTTCGAATTTTTCAGAAAAACGTTGAATTTTCCCAATTTTTTTGTGAAAACCTTAGTATTTTTTTATTGTTTAAAGTGGTCAATTTATTATTAAAGTATTTACACTGACGTTGGCTTTACACAATGTTCAAAATTTCGGTTTGTGTTTCACATTATTGATATAAATCATTTAAATTTACGATTTGTCGTTGGTTAGTGTTTAAACTACACTTTTATGGTATATTCTTTCAATTAGTCACAAATTTGTCCAATATATTTGAAATCAGTTCTTTATAATCAATTTCTTGTAAATTTTTCAGTGTTATATCGAGGAGAGAAGTTTTTGGCCCCAACTTATTCAACAATTTATCACGTTGTTGATCATACTTTATATAATATCATAAAATGTAATCAAAATCTTGAGACTTCAGTAAAAACTCAGGGGTTTTTGTAATTCCCTTGGGCTGACGAGAATTTTATAGAAAACCGGATAATTTTCTCTAATTTTTTACAAAAATCAAAAATTTTCTAGAATTTGTGGCATAAAGACTTCTTTCCAAAATGACCCCCCCCCCCCTGATGAAAACATGGATGTATCCAGGTCAAAATATTTCTAGGGCACCGATCCGGCATTTACACAAGTGCATTCAAAAAAATTACTCTTCCATAAGGATAAAGTGCTCTAGCGACTCGAATCAAGTATCAATTCAAATTAAATCGATTTCCAGAATCTACGTGAATGAAGTTGCATTCGATTTGAATTGAGTTGTTATACCGACTTGCATCACACTTTTTAATTTTTTAATAATTTGATATTTTTCAATAATTTGAAACCGTTATCAACGGTTTGAGACTCCACTCAAAACGCTATTAAATTACTCGATTTTCGACTTGATTCATGATTTTTTCTTTTTCGGTTTACGACTTCAATAAAAAACGTGAACAAAACCAAGCCGCCGCATAAAACTAATCCAAAGCAATTCGCGTTAATCACTAATGGTAACATTATGTAGAGTCAGCTGATGCTGACGCGAGTCAAACTCTTTCCCATAAAACGAGAGTGAATTGAACGAGTTGTATTTGGTTTGGTGCACATTCCTCAATTGATGTCAATTGATGTGTACAAATAAATTCACTGCAGCTTCGAGCCCCACCAATATTATCATTCGCAGCTACTATTTAGACCGAAATGTTTGAGTGAGCATCGAAACGCAAAGAACATCTGTGTACAGGAATATAATGCATCAATGAATGTTAAAGTGAAACGCTTCAATAACACGTTGTCCCTTGATTACCGGCGCAAATACCAATTCCAACAAAGCCTAAAAATTTCTACGCGTTATAGACTTTGCACACATCACTGCAGCTTCTATTGCTCTCAATGGTGTTCGCAATAGTTCTCTCGTGAATAATTTGCAATTCACCACGCAACAGTCGCCAGGAAACCGACTATTCTCGACGATTGACAGGGGTGTGTATATCACGTTTCAAATTCTCTAGAGCTCGATGTGGAATATCGTAACTGTGAGTTTTCCGGTGGTCTATGAGTCTACGGTTGAATGTTATAAATAGTTTATTGACATGACGAAGGAGCATTCTCCATTCAAATGATCGCTGCGGATTATCGCGCACCTGAAATTGACAAGTTTGATGGCGACAGGGAATGATTTGATGTAATTTACTGTGAGGGAGTCAATGCAGAAGTTATATTTCTTACTTTGGAAATTTATTCACATGACGAAGGAGCATTCTCGATTCGAGTTATGCTTGCGGATTATCTCGCACCTGGGGACCTATCATGAAGAAAAAACGGAGCGTTCGCATCACGACACTTTGCTTGGAAACAATTAAAATACATTGTTTTTATTGCTTTTTAATTTATCATGTGATGCGAATGTTTCGTTTTTCCATCATGACAGGCCCCGGAAGTTGTATTCTTTATTTTGATAGTTTATTGACATGACGAAGGAGCATTATCGATTCGGATGATCGTTATGGATTATCTCACACCTGGCATTCACATTTTGAATGATGATAATGAATGAATTGAAGGAATTTTATTGTGAAGGTGTCAATGCCGAAGTTATATTTCTTACTTTAGTAATTTATTAACATGACGAAGGAGCATTCTCGATTCGAGTTATGCTTGCGGATTATCTCGCACCTGCACGGAGAGAAATTTTTGATAAAAATTATCTTCCGTTCTATAAAAGTGTACCATGAGTCATCGTTTCCTCATTTCTATCCCGAAATTTAGTCAAAATAAATATATAGTGATCAAATTTTATTCTACGTTAGAGAAATTTTATCCAGACGCATAATAAATTTTACCCTTCCAGTCTAATAGTTTTTATGTAGATAACAACGAAAATTCTAGAACGGTTGGTAAATTTTACCCTACCGGTACAGTAATTTTTACTCTACCAGTACGGTAATTTTTATTTTTATCAGGATAAAATTTCTTTAACGTAGAATAAAATGTGATCATCATATATCAATTTTGACTAAATTTCGGGATAGAAATGAGGAAACGATGACTTATGACCACTTATGATCACTTTTATAGAACGGTAAGATAATTTTTATCAAAAATTTCTCTCCGTGTGGGGACCTATTATGAAGAAAAAACGGAGCGTTCGCATCACGACACTTTGCTTGGAAACAATTAAAATACATTGTTTTTATTGCTTTTTAATTTATCATGTGATGCGAATGTTTCGTTTTTCCATCATGACAGGCCCCGGAAGTTGTATTCTTTATTTTGATAGTTTATTGACATGACGAAGGAGCATTATCGATTCGGATGATCGTTATGGATTATCTCACACCTGGCATTCACATTTTGAATGATGATAATGAATGAATTGAAGGAATTTTATTGTGAAGGTGTCAATGCCGAAGTTATATTTCTTACTTTAGTAATTTATTAACATGACGAAGGAGCATTCTCGATTCGAGTTATGCTTGCGGATTATCTCGCACCTGCACGGAGAGAAATTTTTGATAAAAATTATCTTCCGTTCTATAAAAGTGTACCATGAGTCATCGTTTCCTCATTTCTATCCCGAAATTTAGTCAAAATAAATATATAGTGATCAAATTTTATTCTACGTTAGAGAAATTTTATCCAGACGCATAATAAATTTTACCCTTCCAGTCTAATAGTTTTTATGTAGATAACAACGAAAATTCTAGAACGGTTGGTAAATTTTAACCTACCGGTACAGTAATTTTTACTCTACCAGTACGGTAATTTTTATTTTTATCAGGATAAAATTTCTTTAACGTAGAATAAAATGTGATCATCATATATCAATTTGGACTAAATTTCGGGATAGAAATGAGGAAACGATGACTTATGACCACTTATGATCACTTTTATAGAACGGTAAGATAATTTTTATCAAAAATTTCTCTCCGTGTGGGGACCTATTATGAAGAAAAAACGGAGCGTTCGCATCACGACACTTTGCTTGGAAACAATTAAAATACATTGTTTTTATTGCTTTTTAATTTATCATGTGATGCGAATGTTTCATTTTTCCTTCACGACAGGCCCCGGAAGTTGATGACATGACGAAGGGGCATTATCGATCTGGATGATCGTTATGGATTATCTCACACCTGGGATTCACATTTTGAATGATGATAAGGGATGAATTAAAGGAGTTTGTTGTGAAGAAGTCAATGCAGAAGTTATATTTGTTACTTTAGCAATTTATTGACATGACGAAGGAGCATTCTCGACTCGAGTTATGCTTGCGGATGATCTCGCACCTGGAGATCTATCATGAAGAAAAAACGGAGCGTTCGGATCATGTTGTTTTGCTTGGAAACAATTAAAATACCTTGTTTTTATTTCTTTTTAATTTACCGTGCGATGCGAACGTTCAGTTTTTTCTTCATGATACGCCCCCAGAAGTTATATTCCTTATTCTGATAGTTTATTGACATGACGAGGAAGCATTATCGATTCGGATGATCGTTACAGATTATCTCACACCTGGAATTCACATTTTAAAGGAATGAATTGGAGGAGTTCATTGTGAAGGACTCAATGCAAAAGTTATAGTTCTTACTTTGGAAATTTATTGACATGACGAAAGAGCATTCTAGATTCGACTGATCGTTGCGGATTATCTCGCACCTGAAATTAACATCTTGGATGGTGATAGGGGATGATTTGATAGAATTCAGTGTGAGGGAGTCAATGCAGAAGTTATATTCGTTACTTTGGCAGCCCGAGTGGAAATTCTGTTCAGGTCTCGATCAGAAACTAATCAAGTCCGATCCGAAATTCTGATCAGGCATGTTACGCCTCTGCCTTAGGTTTTTCCACTAGGGCGTTTATTGACATGACATGGGGGCATTATCGACTGGCATAATCGTTGTGGATTATCTCACACCTGGAATTCATATTTTGAATTCTGATAAGAAACGAATTAAGGTAGTTTATTGTGAAGGTGTCAATTGAATTTTATTAGAAATTTATTGACATGACAGAAGAGCACTCTAGATTCGAATGATCGTTGCGGATTGTCTCGCACCTAAAATTTACATGTTGGATGATGACAGGAAATGATTCGACGGAATTTAGTGTGAGGGAGTCAATGCAGAAGAGATCTAAAAATATGTAGGACCTGTCCTGGACAGACTTCAGATATTTGTTTCAGTTTGATCTGTCTGAGGCAGCCGTTCCTATTTGTTCGAATTCATCTCATATGAAAAACAAATACGATTGTCCATCTAATCCTAGTCGAACGCAACAAACATCTGAAATCCGTCCAAGGCAGATCCTTTACATTTGTTGGAGATCTACGTTTGACCGAGAACATGATGGGTGAGATACACGGAGAGAAATGTTCAGCAAAAATTACGGAACTCACAATTCGCTTACTGGTTACGGAATCCACTCAGAAAATTCAAGTGACGGTAGTGTAATTTTTCACAGAAGATTCAGGTAAAAATTTCGGAACTTTCTGGAAAAATTCCGTGACAGTTCTGTAAAATTTCCTACAACCACATTTCGCTCCGGAATTACGGAATAGATACGTAATTTTTATTGAATATTTCTCTCCGTGCAAAGATCCCATAATTTTTAGACATCTATCACCAAATTTCAGTGATAGAAATCACTGATGATCACCATTATCCTAGACAGTACACTGAGAGAAAAATTTTCGGATGTGTAGACTATATTTACTTGAGAGAAGTAAATTATTTTCAATGGTTTAAATGTCAGAATGCTTACGCGTCACGGAACTCGAATGAATTCTCATTTATCACTATTGTTGCGCATTATATCATGAATGTATTACATATCGAAATATTGCAACTGCATAACAAAAAAATCATGAAAACAATAAATACTTCAAGATTGATGGTTCTTATACGCGATTTGAGTGAGTTCATTTACGACAAAATCATACTTGAGAGCAAGAATATGTTAAAGCATGAGACCTTTCTCGGGCCACGTGAGTTGAGATGCCTGGGAGAATTAGGCAGTTGAAGCAAAATTACTTGTCTCAAGAAAATATGTTTCAGATATTAGAATTTTTTTTCTCAGTGTAGCCACACTGATAGAAACGATTAGTTATTGTTAACGAATGGATTTGTTTGTAGACGAGGGTCTGTTCGGTCTCACAAATGTTCATTAGTTAATAGTTAAGAAATGCACCTTTGAGGAGCCTTGTTTGACTCAATTTTCACTTTTCAAGTGAACCATTCGTTAACTATTAACGAATATTCATTTGGTCATATTCAACTCTACCATCCGTTAATAGTTAACGAATCTCGTTTGGGATAAATGAATCAGTCTATCAGTGCAGTATAATCAGTAATTGGGGATAGATTTCTAGAAATCAGTGACATGTTCCTAAAAATCAAAACTTTTTTCAACTCAAATTTTAAAAACGCCTTGCGAGCTTAATTGTCGCTGTTCTATCGGGCAATAATGTATGCGCATTTATCCATACACCTGTTTTATTCATAAATAAACAGATGCATATCCATCCAGAGATATTTTTCCGTGAGATTATATTATACGGAAGAATGCACAGATATGTTTCAAAATCAGCAGAAAGACTCACATTATAAACAGTTTATCGATATGCGGGGGGCATTCGCAATTCGTACGACGGTTATGAGTTATCTTGTACCTGGAATTTACATGTACGGTGATGATAAGGAATGAATTGCAGGAGGAGCAAGTCGCTACAGAAGCCTTACTTCTTATTTCAGAATGTGAGTGCTATCATAAAAGTATATTTATCTCCAGAACGACACATCGGAACTGAACGGAATACGATGTATTGAAAGCTGGGGAGAATTTCCGATTTCAAACACTACCTACGACTCTATTTCGCTCTAGTAGTTCGGGAGATACATCAAAAATGAATTTTTCACGGAGGAAACATTCTTTTCCAATAGCTTGAGAACTATTGGACCAAATCAGACTCCTTTGTGGGGCTTGAAATCGGAAGTTTTCCTTGCTGTATATGCATGCCGTCGTATTGTTCTCATGTATCTCTTCAATCACCAGAAACTGGTGGAAATAATAGCGAAGCCATAGGCGAATTTCTTTTTATCAATCGAATTCGAGGGAGTTGTGGAACTGATACAGTTTTGGAACAACAAATCGCTTGAGGGTGACGGAGAGCCCTTGGACTTGCACTTGGCACGGACGGAGGTCGGTCAAGGCGGCTCTGCAGATCGATAACCTGGCAACTCGGAACGGATAACGCTGGTCGCTGACCTCACTGTGTCTCTGTCTCTCTTTGCCATCCTCAATCCCATTCCCGCTCATTGTTGGGTACAATTCACTTCGATGTACGCAGTTCGATACATTTTACGATCGAAATCTTTGGGATGACCGTGCAAAACACGGTGTGTTGCACAATCAGTGAGAGACGCTTTAGTCGAATCGTTGATCAATCTTACGCGGAGAGGATTGTTTTTCAAAGGGGACAGGAGAAAAAGCTCTTGAGTGAAAGGATATTTGAGTTGGAGCTGATGATATTAGATGGATTGATTTGGTGATGTAATTACTGGCGAGGAATTTGTGGTAGAGTTCTTGGAAATTTTTGACAAGTGACAGTTTTGCTGGAATATCAAGGATTTTCGGCAAAACTGCTATTTGGAATTCCATTAAATTTTAAATACAGTTTGAAATGTCATGATTTTATCGCCTCTACGTCCAATTCCATGTCGCTCTGCTGAAAATTACTTGTCAAAATATAAAATGTTATACTTAGACGAGGGGCTATATGCCCCGTGCTGGCTCCGCTCGCCAACCCCCATATGACCCCCATAATAATCCTCATTCAGACCCTTGTGACGCTCAATCTGACCCTCGTGACCCTTATCCTGGTCCTCATTACGCCTCTCGTGGCTTTTATTTTGACCTTTGTGAACCTTAGTTTCTGGCCCCCATTACCTTCGTTTAGACACTTAATCGGACCTTTGTGATTATTAATCTGACCCTTGTGACCCTCATAACTCTTGTGACTGTTAATTTCGGAGTCTTAATTTCGAGTACCAAATTTTTATCACCAGAAGTCGATTTCGATTATTATAATATAGAGAGATAATCATTACCATAAATTTTCAACTTCCGTCAACTTCTTGGGTAATCTTATCATAGAAAAACGACTATTTTACGAAGTATCTATGAAAACTATCATTTATAGTCGAATTATTCTGTGAAAATCAGCCAAAATTGAAAAATTTCATTTATTTCACTCGGTTTTTACCAATCAAAGTGCAACATCCATCAGAGAATATCCAATAATGTGAGAGCATTTTCGGTATCGATACTGAATAAGGAAGTCACCTCTTAGGCACATCCTGAATCCGTTGGACTGTACGTTTGTGACTGTCAAATCTATCACGTAAAAAATTTTATGCCATAGGTGCCCAGAATCACGCGATTCTAACCTCGCTTCGCTCGGTAGAATCGCGGATTCTGGGCCCTATGACATAAAATAGTACACGAAACTCGTGCGTAATATACTATTCCAAGGCAACAGAAATTATACTTTTCGCAACAAAAAAAATTTACGCTTTTCGTTTATTAACGATTCAAAATGTTCAGAAAATTCCACTTACGCCCCTTTGACCGTACGGTGTCGATATATGCATTTCTCAAAGTGCTTCTGATCCTTCTTCGGTTACAATCTTTCAATACCCAATCTTCCACCGACATTAATTCAACACAGGCGAATTAAATGTGATCACACCGTCCTATCGAGAGAGGAATGTCTGTTACCGAGTTATGCAACACGATCACTTAATTCGTACATTTCGTCGAACTGTGAATGGGAATTTCTTTCCTGTTATCTCTTTCACACCGCAGAGCTTAATAAACCACTGGCACGCAATTTTCGAGAGTGCATTTGGCCCGGGAATTATGCACTGATCATGATGTGATAGCAATCAAGATGTCCATTGTGAGTAATCATGAATTTTTTTTTCACCAGTGATTTTTTCTGTTTGCTTTCCTGAGGGGAAGGGCATCGATCGCTCATTCAGCCGGTCGTGATAATTTAATCGCTCCTCGTCTCGTTCAATATTGACTCGGCTATGCTGAATTTCATGAGTCGTTGGAATTTTTTATCTTAGTTTGCATATTCTTGGAATGTAGGGTTTGAAGAAGGGTGTTTGCTGTTTTCTGAGAGTTTATCATTTTTCGAAGGACGAATTTATAATTTCTGGAACTTTCAGTTCGTTCACCCTCAGAAAATCAGTCATACTGGATATTTTCTCATTTCTTTGTGTTCTCGACTTTTACACGGACACGCAGTTTTCACATTGTTTTTGTTCATAACTCTATTTGTTTGAAATTTATTTGGAGTTGGAGGTGACATCTGTCGGGGAATGCTCAAACTAGTCGTTACCGCTGAACGCAAATTTACTACTGTAGAGAACCCTTTTTTACCGACGAATGATCAAACACGGTCTGTTCTACCGTCGGAAGCAGAGTTTCAACTATTTCCATAGCGCTACTATCTCCATTGTATCGAAGGTATGATAGAGGACCTTATTGCATCTACAGTCTAAAAAATATTGGTGTTAACCCTTGAGTAGTCGGATAATGAGGGAATCCCCGTCATTTTTCGATTTATTTGTTTCACACAAAAACTTCGTGAGTGGAAAATTTATAAAAAATTGTAGTCCTACTTTTAAATACATTGAACACATTAACAATTTGTATCGGACAAGACTCACACCAATAAATTATTAAAATGTTTGGAAAACTCGATTCGCTGAAAATCCCGGAGTTTAATCTCAAAATTTCCAAAATTTGCGCACAATGAGATCAAGTTCGTAGTTTATCTGATAACTGTTTCCCGGCATGTCCGCATTTCATATTCATTGAAGGTTCAAAATGACTCATAAACGAGAAATTAATTATTTGTTCCAACTTTTTTTATGAAATCGTAAAATACACGCCGCGGCGGGAATTCTCTTACCTAGTGACAAGCTCCATTTGGTGAAGAGCTGCGACCACTTAAGGTCATCAAGGTAATCTTAAATTAAGATCGAACTGTGGAGAACTTGGAGATCGCATATCAGTCTTAAAATGTTATATGTATACTATAATACTATAGTATAATACTATAGTATAATACTAAACTATACTATGTGCAATACAAGAGCAACTTCCCTTTAGTTAGGCATGAAATCGATTTCAGGTAAAATTCTGAGTATGAATAAATTTGTTACGATTCCGAATAAATTATTTTTATGGTGAACAATTGATTGTTTATCAATAACTTATAGGAAATGCTCATAATTTGCAAAAATTGAAAATTTTCAATTACACTGTTAAAAAATTTTCACTGAAGTTTCCAGGCTTTAGTCTTGAAATATGAAACAAGTGACGGTTTCATTGAAATTTCAGGGAATTTTACCATTGAAAATTCGTGGTTTTCGTGGAAAATTCATGTAAATTTTAACGTTCAGTTAAATTCTTTCATAAAAATTAATGGAAATTGGAAAAATTCAAGCAAAAATGTCCTTGAATTTTCAATTTTTTGAAATTTCAGAGTAATTTCTTATTGAATTATCATGTTTACATTGAAAATTCATGGAAATATCGGAACCTTCATGGTTCTGCCATTGAAAACTCAGGAATTTCCTTGAATTTTCAGGGAAACTTGAAATTTCATAGACTTCTTTACGTTAAATTGAATTCAGTGTCATTTTATGGAAAATTCAGATAAATTTTTTAACAGTGTATTTCAGTAAATTTCCTCCAACTGTAAATTTTCTATTATTTTTTTCAGATTTTGAAAATATTTTCTCACAGTTCAATGTCGAGATTCAAATTCCAAGCTGCAAAAATTAAATAATAAAATCCTAGTAAAATGTACGGTAACTCAGGGTCAACTTTGGCTCTAATGTTCGACTAATACAAAAGTAGAAAAGCATTTCATTGGAGAAAAAATAGTCAAAGTTTTTGGATATGCTTAAATGAAATATTGTTTACAATATTCATTAAAGAAATTCCCGGAAAAAATGTATTCAACAATGAAAAATCCAACAAAGTATGGAGATGACAAGGTTTTCAACAAAACTGAAATCTCGCTTGAAAAAAGTCGCTGTCCGTAACCTTCTGAACTTGCGCGCGACTGCCAGCTGAGTCGTGCATTTTTACCGTTTGTGGAAACGAAAGTTTGAAAAAAATGATTGATTTTAGATTCAGAGGAAGGCTTCAGCTTTTAATGAACAGGAAATTACGATAGAACGAGGAAAAAAGTGGCGATTTAATGCAAAAAGTTGATTTGATTTCCGGCTGACATGAGATTTTTGGAGGTTAAACACGGGGACTCTAAGCGATTCGAGTTTTTAAACTTTTTTGGGAACTTTTCAATTGGAGCGACTGTGAGTGAAATAAAAATTGCCAATAAATTCAATGTAGTTGAGAGTAGGTATTGTAATTTTTTTCGATTTTTATCAACTCATTTCATTACAAAAAGGAAAATTCGAAAATGGGCGGTATGGTGCTCATTAAGCCAGCTCGGGAGGGCTAACACGCCTTTTTGAGGAGAATTTTAAAGACTCCCAAAAGTATTCCCCTCCATTTTTCTCCACTTCCTAAGCATATTCGCAGACTCATCTCCCCTTTGAATTTCAACTTATCTCCCCCCGGCCCCTCAGACTGATTGATCGAATAAAATAAAACACTCCATAAAATCTCCCTCAAGCCTCAATTAAAAATAACCAGATAACCGACTCAATTACGTCCAATAAAAAAAAACAAACTCGCTTAGAATTTCAGCCGAGCAGGGATCCCAAGATTGATAGGCCCCATACATCCCATTAATAATTGAAAGGTAGTCTCCAATCTCTTTTGTCCATCATTCCGTGTCCCAATCAAAATGCTCTCTAACCACTGCATATCAAGACAATCATAAGCCCCCGCATGACAGATGATGAATGAAGAAAACGAGTGTTACATTGAGTCGTCCCTCTCCCCCCCAAATTTCCGGCATAAACATTGCCTATCGGTATGCGGGCTTCGTATATCCTCTCCTCGTTTCTCAAACACGCGAGGCACTTCTCAGCATTGCAATTGTCTCCACAACAATTGTCTAATCGTCTTTATTCCATCGTCCACCTGTTTGCCAATTCCAACAAAATGATTTCGAATCGTCTTTCTAGAAACTTTTCGCCAATTAACCGTTTGTCCATTTATCTGTCTCCAGAGAGGCATGTGCTATCGTTTCGCATGTCTCGGTTTGGTTCATCAGATAGCATGAAACCTTAGGAAAAAAATTGGGGAGGAGGAAAAATGAAGAAAAGGACCGCCCGAGTGGACTGATGTGTGCACGTGCCCCACGAGACGAGCAGCTGCACTTTTAGGCGTCTCTTGTCCCGTTGTTTCCTCTTCCATCCTCGGGAGTAACGTGATACTCGCTTCCGTGTCGAGGGATACACCGGTGGCTGCACGCGAAAAAAATTGATCGATGATTAGCTCGTGGGGTTCCGTAATTAGCGATGATTGAGGGTAATTGCGGGATTATTGGCGGTGGTGGCTCGACGAGTGGGGAATACCTGCGGAGATCGTTGGGTGGGAATTATCAATTGGATATTTGTGTCAGGAGTGTTTCGGGTTGAAGGTTGTTGGGAGATTTGATGATGTTGTCAATTTCATTGATGATGAGATGATGATTTTGAAATCGGATTCGAGATTTTATTATGATAAGTACACAGAGAAGAAAAATCGAAAGCGCAAAATGTAATTTAAATGACGTTGAATATTCATGATTTTTTCAAATTTTTCTCACGCAATTTAATTGACAAAATTTGATGGTTGAAAATGTTTAAATGTATAGTGTAGTCTGTACCAAACTGTAAAAGATACTTGCAATTTGAGGACGTGCAATCATCAAATTTGTCAATTGGATGACGTAAGAAAAAATTGAAAACATTGAAAACAAATTCCATTTTTTTAAAATTCTCGTTTCTGGGAACATTTCCTTCTTACGAATAAATAATGGAACTTTTCCATAAATCTAATTTTTTTCAGCTGAAGTCGATCCCTCATCGGATTCTGAATATTGCAATTCCTAATGTATTCTATGCATTTTTCTAAAAAAGTAAATTTTTTATTTTTTTCCAGCTTTTAGAAACATTCTCTAATATTACGAAATGGAGAATCAAATAAAAATAAAAGCCTCCCTTCGGGTCGGGAAATTAAAAATGATCGGAGTACGTAATTCATCCCTCAGGATTAATTTTGTTGATAAATTCATATATTTTTCTCAATTTCATTACTTTCTCGCTCTGTCAATTAGGTTTCGAGTTAAGAAGTAATTGTCATTTGTATTATGATATTTTTTATGCATGTTGGGCACAACATAAATTGAGAAGAGAAAATTTTATTTAAATCAACGAAATTTTTATTCAAAAATTCTTTAGGAAATTTAGCTGCCTTTCCATGTTTAACGTGTTTCGTGCGGAAAACGTATATAATGATATTCATCTGGAATTCATATAGAATGTTTGTAATCATAATTGAATTATTTATGAATTTTCGTAGAATTTTTTCCAGATTTCCTTTTTAAGTTATTACCAATTGAAGTCGCTTCTTATACATGGGCTCTTCTGGAGATTTTTTTGTTCAGCATGAAATTTTACTATCAGCTCAGATGGTAACGCAGCTCTGTGCTAAACAGGAGAATCTCCATGAGAGCCTATGTATAAGAAGCGACTTTAATCGTTAATAACTAAAGAAAAGGAAATCTGAATTTTTTTTAGGAAAATTCATGGATAATTCAATTGTGATTATAAACATCCTATATGAATTCCAAATGATTATTAGTCATTATTTACCTTTTTCGCACAAAACACCTTAATATCTCCTGATAAGATATTTAACTCGTTGCATGGAGAATATATAATACTTAATTAAAAAATAATTATGCTTTATTGCGTAGATTTTTCATCAGCACGTACAAGAGCCCATCAAATTCATTCCGTTAATCGCCACAAAACCGTAACAGTTTTACTGTTCATTCTCTCCAGGCCCATCCTAGCCCAGAGAGCCTGCCACGACGAACATTAAACTTAATGATCCCACGTGTGCTCGAGCACCAATTCGCCAAACCTAAAGAACCCTTTCCTTAACTGCCCATTTTATTCTCTGTACATGAAGCGTTCGAAATCTCCTTGATGGTGAATTTCTAATTAGAAACATGAATCTTGTTGGAATATTGCCCCTATGGTTCCGCAATCAGGAGTTGTGTCCGATACTCGAAACTGGGTATCCTTGATGAGAGCTGGGGGCGGGATACACTTATCTTGAGGAGAAATCGGCCACGCGTCTCTGGGTGCCATCTGTTGCGCTTTTGTCTTCGTCTACGGGCGCGTGGGTACCAAAACATCCTCAAAAGTGTACATCCTCAAGCTTCCCTGAAAAAAAAAAGATCGTGTCAAATTTTACAGGAAAATCTCTCGCACAAGTGCTCGGGATTTTCTTGCAAAATTTGAGATGAGGAATCGGAAAAAATCACTGCATTAGCAATATTAAAAGAAGTATACTTTACATTAATTGAAGTTCGCTAATTTTTATTAAAATTTGAAAATAATTTTTAATCTGAATTATTTTTGAACAAACAATGTTTTTCTCTCATATACCCTTTCAGGTTTTTACGATTTGTTCCCTTCCCACCTCCCAACCCCCTGTACCACATTTGCCGAAGGACAAGGGAAAAGCTCATTTGAGGGAAAAACCTGCCCAGGTACAGTCGTCTCTTGCGAGACTCCCGCCAGACAATGAAACCGTGAGATTTAGAGTGTCACAAATTTTGGCCCCCTCAGCCCGGAATCGAACCCGTGTCTCCCGCATGCCAGTTCCATACTCTAACCACACAGCCATCGCCGTCGGTTATTTTTTAACAATTAATTCTAAATTTCTGAAATAGATTTTTCGATTAATCAAATAATTGTCAATCTTTCGAAGTCAATTACTGATTTATAAAATATTAAAAAATTTGAATGATAATGATCGATGATTAATTTAATAAAAAGTAAAGAATTGTAAAATACAGTCAGTGGTTTCGCATGTAGTGAAATCATTTTAATTTTACATGATGATTTTGCTTATTTTTGCTTCAAACTCTCGTTTGTTTACAGTGATTTTCTTGGTGTTTTTTTTTCAACTTATCCGGATGTATTTCATTGAAAGTACTTCTTTTGTTTAACATTTTGACGTGGTTCTTGGGTTACCGACAAATCGGTAAAACAATTAAACCTTAACAGGTAAAGGAGGTGAGGGGTGAAGCTGTTTTATCGATATTTCAGTCCCCAAGAGACACATCAAAGCTAAAAATAACAAAAGTCGTTTCAAAGAAACACAACCGGATGGGTTGAAAAAAAAACACCAAATAACCCGCACGGAGCAAATAAAATAGTAAGATTTCCTATGTCGAAATATACACATAGTAGAGATTTCCAATGTTTAGTACGTATGACTATGGCCATAGCCATAATATGGGAATAGCTACCATAGAATATCGTAATGGTTACTATGGAGTATGGCAAGCTTGACAATAGTAATAGTTCCTATGGCCACGAGCTTACCTAGTGAACTCGTAAACTATATAACATAGTAGAGCTTACTGTGTTGGAATCCGCACATAGTAAACGTTACCAAAGTTTTGTAAGTATTACTATGGACACGGTAATGGCTACCATGGAACATCGTAATGAATACGATGGGGCATAGTAAGCATGCTAACGATAATAGGTACTATAAACNCAGACAATGAAACCGTGAGATTTAGAGTGTCACAAATTTTGGCCCCCTCAGCCCGGAATCGAACCCGTGTCTCCCGCATGCCAGTTCCATACTCTAACCACACAGCCATCGCCGTCGGTTATTTTTTAACAATTAATTCTAAATTTCTGAAATAGATTTTTCGATTAATCAAATAATTGTCAATCTTTCGAAGTCAATTACTGATTTATAAAATATTAAAAAATTTGAATGATAATGATCGATGATTAATTTAATAAAAAGTAAAGAATTGTAAAATACAGTCAGTGGTTTCGCATGTAGTGAAATCATTTTAATTTTACATGATGATTTTGCTTATTTTTGCTTCAAACTCTCGTTTGTTTACAGTGATTTTCTTGGTGTTTTTTTTTCAACTTATCCGGATGTATTTCATTGAAAGTACTTCTTTTGTTTAACATTTTGACGTGGTTCTTGGGTTACCGACAAATCGGTAAAACAATTAAACCTTAACAGGTAAAGGAGGTGAGGGGTGAAGCTGTTTTATCGATATTTCAGTCCCCAAGAGACACATCAAAGCTAAAAATAACAAAAGTCGTTTCAAAGAAACACAACCGGATGGGTTGAAAAAAAAACACCAAATAACCCGCACGGAGCAAATAAAATAGTAAGATTTCCTATGTCGAAATATACACATAGTAGAGATTTCCAATGTTTAGTACGTATGACTATGGCCATAGCCATAATATGGGAATAGCTACCATAGAATATCGTAATGGTTACTATGGAGTATGGCAAGCTTGACAATAGTAATAGTTCCTATGGCCACGAGCTTACCTAGTGAACTCGTAAACTATATAACATAGTAGAGCTTACTGTGTTGGAATCCGCACATAGTAAACGTTACCAAAGTTTTGTAAGTATTACTATGGACACGGTAATGGCTACCATGGAACATCGTAATGAATACGATGGGGCATAGTAAGCATGCTAACGATAATAGGTACTATAAACGTAGCAATAACTACACTGATAGAATGATTCATTTATTTCAAACGAAATTCGTTAACTATTAACGAATGGTAGAGTTGAATATGACCAAATGAATATTCGTTAATAGTTAACGAATGGTTCACTTGAATGGCGAAAGTCAAGTCAAACAAGGCTCCTCAAATATACATTCGTTAACTATTAACGAATGAACATTTGGTGGGACCGAATAGACCCTAACCTCCAATCAAAATCCATTCGTTAATAATAACTAATCCGTTCTATCAGTGTACTACTTTACATAGTAAGCTTTCCTATGTTACATAGTAGAGGTCCCTATGTTACGTAAAATGTCCTGTAACACATAATAAAAACAATAACTTCCTCTATCGGGAAGTTAATTATTTTAAATAATTAAATGCCATCCATAGTTAACATAGTAAGCTTTACTATGATACATGATCACGTAGTTCCATAGTAAAATTTGATTTTGCCATAGCGGCTGTAAAAATTGAATAAATTGAGCTCAATTGCGCTCATTTTGAAGCTCTGTAATTACCTTCCAATGTGTGAAAACGAAAATTCGATTCCTAATGATTACATTCAATTATTTTGCTTTTTTCTCAAACAATCCAGATTCAAGTGGAAAAGGTAATTTTTTTTTGAAAATCATAACTCGCTGAAAATAAATCGAACCGTTCTAACAATTTTATGAGCGCCTGGTCTCATGTCCTCCTACAAAAAAGCGGCAGGACAATCGGGAAAATTACATTTTTTTCATTTCGGATTTGACGTGGAAATGCTTATACTCGAATCAAGAATAGTATTCTTGAATCAAGTACATTTTATTGTTGAATCAGGTTTATGCATATACTTGATTCTGGTATAAAATATAGTCACTTCAAGTATATTTTTTCCATGAATTTTTTCAAAATCGCTACCTTCAGTACATTTAAGGGCCCCTGTCAACCTGTTAAAAAATGAATCCACTCTCCTCCTCATATTTACTCCCGCAAACGCCCCCAAAAAAGCGGAGGAAAACGGTGCTTCAGTGGCCTTCAAGGAAGTCCCTTTCCTTCCCCACCCAAGAATTATCACCGAAACTCGTACACACTCGATTTTATTTTGAGGAGCAAAGAAGAGAGAAGCTGCGTACATATAAAATGCAGCAGCTGCCCTCGGTGGCTAGCACGTGTTCCATCCAGAGGCAGGTGGCTGGCGTCGTTAAGCAATCGCCTCCCCCTCACGCGCTGAGATTTCGTTGTGCTCTCGAAAGCTCATGAAAAAAAGAGAAGAGCATTGTAAAACGTAAAATAGGAGAAGAACAAGGTGGAATCGAAAATACATAGTCAAAACTACACGTGTAGTGAGCCAAAGAAAACAAATATATCGAGGTAGTGGAATAGACGAGCTCGATCCTCTGCCTTTGGGTTTTTGCCAGTATCAAAGAAGGACGAGGAGTTACGACGAGCAGGTGATGGCCCTACCGATCGTGACCGGTTTTCTGCGAGTGGAGGGCCTATACAGCAGTTTACTGCTGGTTAATAAGTCGTAATAAGAACTCCAGTGGACGTTGAATCTGACGATAAATCTCACGAATTGAATATAAAATTACGGGGGAAAATGATATGAGCTGTGTAGACACGGCAGGTGTTGGCTTGCTGTGGGGAACAACAGATTTTTGTCATTTTGTGGAGATTGATACTGGTTTTTTTCACTCTTGTGGGTATCTCAAAAATGAAGGGGTATAAGATGAAATGTCAGAAGTGATTTTTCTGCTAGAAATCTTGTGGTCAGTTAGTTTGGGTCACGCTTCCCAGTCCATGTTGTGGTTTTGAAGGACCTGATTCTATTTCACACATTGTTCAAGGTTGTCCAGCCTTTAATGTCTTTAGGGGACTTTTCATGGGTTCCCCCTTCTTATTCCATACTATAAAAATGAACACGCTATAGAAATGATCTTGTGGAAGTTAAAATTTTGTTGTTGTGATACTGCTTTGTCATTGCTGCTCAGTCAAGTCAAGTATCTTACATTGCCAATTATTATTGTTGGTAAATCAATGCGACAATGTATAATGGAATTTCTAAAACTAACTTATCTTTTACATTTATTCAACAATATGTTGATTTCATGATATTTTTTTAACCCCCTAGCATCTGAGCGTAATGCAATAAGATACGATAAAGAAATGAAACGAATGAAAAATGTGACAAATATTTCATTAAGGCAGAGCGTAGTTAAATAAGATAGCGTGGTCAAATGGACAATGGAGCTCTGTTCAAAGAAATTGAGTTGGTCAGTCAACTCAGGGTCAATCCCACATTGAGAGCGACGATTCACTGGAACGGCCAATACGTAAACTCCGACCTCACGCTTCTCAGTCCATGTTGTGGTTTAGAAGGACCTGATTCTATTTTACATGTTGTTCAAGGTTGTCTAGCCTTTGATGCCTTCAGGGAACCTCTCATCAGTTCTTCCTCTTTATTCCACATTTTGTTGCCAAACTTTCCCGATTTCTGGTAAAAACCCCAAAATTATGGAAAAATATTTTCTGCTGATGCTTCTTTTTGTGTGAAGTCAAGTATTTTCTATTTTCAGTTATTATCATCCATAATTCGATGCAACAAATCCCCAATGAAATTGCCAAAACTCATTTCCCTTTCATATTTATTCAACTCATCTGTTGAGTTTATAATACTTCTGCGACCCCCTCGTACCAAAGCGTAATGCAACGATATGCGATATGCGATAATAAAATTAAATGAATCAAAAATATGACAATCATTTCATAAAGGGAGATCGGGCAACAAGAGATAGTGAGGTAGAATGGACAATGGTGATGATTTCATAATGAACAGAATGCGCTTGAGATCCAATTATTATTTTACCGCGGTAGTGTGAGCCACTCATAAAAGTTTTTGTTCTTAACATCCAGTAATTAGTGAGCAATCAAATAACCGTGGCGAGCAGGTGTTCCTCAATCTCTGCCTTTAAATCTCTCAACTCCGTATTTCTTTTAATTAAACGAAACATTCCGCCTCATTTTTCTTTTGCATAAAAGGGAAAAGTGTCTTATGGTTGTTTTCGAAGTTTTTTACCGCCAGTGGCATCATCAGGAGCTTTCGACATGATTAATCCCGCGATGAGTGAAAAACTCGGCCCCCGGTGGTTCGTCGTAAGGATAATAAAACCCCTCGCAATTAGAAGTAGATAAACCAGTGTCGTCTGCTGGATTTGTAGATCCGAAAGCTACACAGCTATAAATTATCTATGGATTTTCGAAGCAACTAGCTGCTCTCACATTGGCCTGCAGGCTCAATGCTGAATGAGTGTTGAGTAAATTGTGAAAAATAAGAAGAGTGAGATGAAGGGACTGGTTTTTTCACTTCTTCGTACGGTAAATCAGAACCTGGATCCTCTGGCCATCTACTCTTGAGGGTATAGGTGGTGTAAGCAGCAACAGTTGGCGATGAGGAAACATCTGTCGCTCTCAAACACATGCGTATGCCTGCCAGGTTAAAACCTGCGGTACAGGGATTCTCAATTTTTATGGACACCCTTTTGAAAACCTGCAGTGTGGGGTACCTGTGAGTATTGAATTCCAATAATTTGGTTCTGTTGTTGGAGAGAAAAATTGGAGTTAAACCGGGAGCTCTAAGAATTTCCTGCGATTTTTACTGTTAGACGATGAGATTTTCTATTTATTCTTTGCTTTTTCAAAACAAATATGTTGATGTTGATGTTGATGTTTAAATGAATGGTTGATGGTTTTGAACATTCGAAGAATTTTTATGGGCACCAAAAAAAGACCTTTTTCATCTCTTGGGCGTAAAGGGAAATTTTACGCACGCTTCGCGTGCGCAAAATCCCACTTCCCATCCATTGTGATGAAAAATAGGGTTCGACACTCGAGGGAAAAGTGTACTTCGACCCTTGAGAGGATAGCACTCGCCAGCGGGTCAAACAATACTCTTTTCACACCGCTGCTACGGTCACCTCGTGCGGAAAAGTGGCTTTTCGTTTACTCGTAAACGAAAAAAAAACGAAAATCTTTTCGTTTACTTGTGGATGAAAAGGCGCCAGTTCGGTCACTCTCTGAACGTAACATCACTGTGAAAAAATATTGTTCGACATAGGTGAGATAGGAACTTTCAATTCATCTGATTGGCAGCTCTCAGCTTCACCTCGGGCCACTAACTTCACACTCGTGAAAATTCCGTCTCACTCGTCACGAAATACACTATTTTGAAACACTTGCTTGGAAAAATCTCTTTTCGTTTACAGATTTTTGGGCATGAAGTGGCACTTTTCGTAATTTTTACTATAGTGAACGAAAAGTGAGTTCCGGAAATGAAAAGTCACTTTTAGTTTACAACACCTGATGTTCTAGTTACAACTTGGGATTTATTCCTATGTCACTGTTTGAAATATGGCGCTGTCGTTACATTTTCGACCAATCCGGTGTCGCTATTCCTGTAACTATGTGCGTAGCTGAAAACATCGGTCTAGTGGTCCGAATTGAATTGCATCAGCCATACTGTAGCCATGAAAAAGGGGGAAAGTTAAGTCATAGGAGACGCGCAGCAAACATTACCCCACTTGTATTAACATCCCTCTTTTTCACACTTGATTTTACGCACTTATATCGAAATGTACTATTGAAATTTCGTTCTTGAATTAGTCACTTATAAAATAGTTGTATAAAAAATGTTGAATTTTCTGTTCTAAAATCGCATTTTGCAGACATTTGCAGAAGAGCATAACTATGTAGAAGATTTTGATGTATGATAAATGTCTCGAAAAAATGGAAAAAAATATTAGAATGCTCGATAATTTTCTCATTTTATAGAAAATTAACGTGGAGACAATTAAAAAAGTCTTTGAGTGAGAGCTGATTTACAAGACACTTTCATCATCAATGCACTTTCTGGATGCTCCGACAATGTTTCATTTTCATTTCATAAAGACCCAACAGTACAAGACCAATTACAGGATCAAAACAAAACGTACAAAAAGTCGATAAATGAAAATATTAATAGATAAATTTTAACGGAACAGTCATGACGGAAAAGTATTACTCAAAGTAAATATTTCAATACTGTTTCAGAATGTTTTAGATTTTTCTAGTATTTATCGTCTAAATATCGATTTCTACATGGAATAAATAAAGCAAATGCTGTAGTTTTATCTAAATCCCAAGTTTTTTCAATACTATTAAAATTACCGGTCGATAACTCCTACACGGAGAGAAATTTTTGATCAAAATTATCCTACCGTTCTATGAAAGTGTATCATGAGTCATCATTTCCTCATTTCTATCCCGAAATTTAGCAAAAATTAATATATGACTATCAAATTTTATTCTACGTTAGAGAACTTTTATCCTGATAAACATGAAAATTACCGCGCCGGTATAGAGTAAAAATTACTGTACCGGTAGGGTAAAATTTACCAACCGTTCTAGAATTTTCGTTGTTATCTACATAAAAATTATTGGACTGGAAGGGTAAAATTGATTGTGCGTCAGGATAAAATTTCTCTAACGTAGAATAAAATCTGACCATCATATATTAATTTTTACTAAATTTCGGGATAGAAATGAGAAAACGATGACTCATGATACACTTTTATAGAACGGTAGGATAATTTTTATCAAAAATGTCTCTCCGTATAGACAATTTAGAAAAAAATCACGTATTTCACATCCATCGAATCTATGCTGAATAACATTTCCCAAATTGTCAATTTTGACAACACTTATTAAAACCTTGTCATTATTTCAACCAATATTGACCAAATCATGTCAAACATCCATATAATTCTCAAATAACCCCGCAAATAATTTCCTATCAAATTATTTTCAGGCCGGAAAATGACAGAAAATCGATGAGAAACGAGTCCATTCTCATGATTTCTTAATAACCCTCACTCCCCACCCTAAAATCCCTCATTAGGTCAATGTTGGGGGAGCCCAGAACTATCTCAGTAACCACACGTGCCATGTATGGAAGTGACGGAGCACATTTACGAGCTTCTAACGATGCGGTTATCTTTCAAATGGTCTTTTCCCTTGGGCTCCCGTGACGGTAATCGAAACATATTCCATCCATCTCTCCACCTTGGCCTCTCCAAACATCTTTATAAATCAAAACCACATTCATGGCGTTCTATAAGGCAACAAGCTCCATCAACGAGCGATTTACGACTAGTTGATCCTCTTCGCAGATTTATTCCAATCGAAAAAGAATCGTGAAAAAAAATCAGTGACAAATGAATGGAGGGACGTCAACTAATTGATAGATTCGATTTGTACCGAGGGGTGAGAGCACAAATTGGTGATTCGAGCTTGGGATGCAGGTGACTCAGACGCGAAATTATATGCAAGCCATCAATTACAGGGGGTGACTTGGGTAGTTGGGCTTATACCCCCTCGTTACCACTCGCTTTTGATGCAAATGGCGACTCGGTCACCTGAACTTTGTATTAGTCACAGCCAACTGTCGCTGGTATTCTCATTATTTCTTTTTTCATTCTCGTTCCTTTCAGCATTCATAAAAGGAAGTATTTGTGATGGAGTGACGAAAGAGTAGAGCAATTTCTTCGCTTCTTTACAATGTTGCATATGTGGTGACTTTTTTTTTTTTCAATTGTGGGATTTTTTGGCTTCTTTATTGGTGATGGAGACGATTCTTGCACGTGATATGTGATATGCAGGGAAGACTCACATAAATTTTGTAAAAATGGGTTCAATTTTTTCAATTATATATCAACTCTTTGATGTTGTTCAAGTGATTGTTTTTATGGTTGAGGCTTGATGGTGTTGATGAAAAGGTTGTAGAATTTTTCCAATCCTCAAAGTTTTCTTCTTGATAAAGTATTGGAGAAAAATTGAAATTTTATGAAACGTTCATCAGTAAAATTTTAGTGTGACATTGAATTCGATTTACAGGGGAAAAAATGATGAAATTTCAAATTTTACAGAAAATTCAATGGAATTTCAAATTTTTTATCATCAGAGACCAGAATTCTTCGAACTACTTCGATTTTCCATCAAAACTTGAATATTTGATACCGAATTTCACTTAACCCTCCTGTAGTCGCACGTCTTCGCCGAACGTCGTTGGTCGCGTGGTAAGCGCTGCGCCGTCCGTACATTCTCGAGCGCAGCGTTGCCAGAGCCTTACGACACTATAAACATATAACTGGCCAGCGACCCCCCACTCCACATACGCTGCTTGGGACTACTACGAGGTTTGGCAACACCGCTCGTCAAATTTTCAATACGATAGTGTTGACGATAGTGTTGACTCGCTAACCGCACTCGACAAAAAAATTAATTGAGAGAAAAATTGACAGCGCCGGGTAACCCTGCCATGTTTAATCTCATCAGGACATATCATTTGAGGAACTCGTAAATAGGTAGAGCATAATTCATCACATTTCTAGAGATATCGTGAAAACTGTTTAAGTCGACTTACTTCCCAGTTGAGTTTTTGAGAAATATTTCCGAATCTAAGGGAGATATTTGTTGTAGCACCCAATCGGTTCTACAAAAAGGTTATAACAAAAATTTTGCTATCTCCGAGATATTCATTGAGAATTGATCAATAGTCAAAATTGACTTGTACCGTTTTACCACTTCGCTACTGAATTGAATTCACAGAGAAGAATAGTACATTACGCAACTAGTGCGGAAAGCAGATGGATACCGCCTGCTGTCCGCACGTGTTGCGTATACTATTTTATATAAGTGCGTGATGAAGTTTCCGGGTGGAGGGGAGGGAGCGAGTGGGGGGTGTGGGGGGCGAAGCCCCCCACGAGAAAATGGGGGTCCAGGGGGCGAAGCCCCCGGTGGCGGGTGCTTTGCCCCCCCCCACTGAAGAAAAAAGATCACATTTATTTAAAAAAGTAATTATGAAAAAGTGCGATTGAAAAATTTCATTTTCGTTACTGAATTTTCAATGACTTATCACTAATTTCTAGAAATCAATCACCAAATTTCAGTGAAGTTTCGGTGAATTCTGTGACATGTCTCTGAAAAGCAAAAATAATTTTTCTCTGTGTTTCCGTGACATTATTTTGATCATTAGAATTCAATAAAGCCCTTAAGTTACAGTATTTGATCGAAGAAGGAGTTTTTGGCGATCCTGCTGTTGCTTCATTGGAGAATATGTCATTTCCATTTTCTTCAAATGTCACATCACCAATCAACTCCTCCTCATCAGTAAATAAATCCTTCTCACTGCCTAACTCTTCATCACTATCAGGAATTATACGATTTTGGCTCATTTTATCTGCTTCGAAAATCACCTTTTCATTTTTCAGTCATTCCATGTATTCACTATTCGGAGGTTAGATTTCCTTCCTTGTTATTCTCTTTTAATAGGTGATGCGCATGCGCGTCATGCGTTATTTCCGGTTTCAGTTGAGTGTGGGTAGGCGCTCGAAACCCGCTATTTTCCAGTTAACTATAGTCAACTGAAACCCATGCGGTTACACGCACGTATCATATAAAAAATTTGGATTTTCAGGAACATGTCACTGATTTTTTGGAATTTATTAGTATTTTATTTTTATTTTTTTCTATTTTATTGGTTTTATCGAAATAATTCTCGATTTGAAACCCCTCCTCTAGCCCTCCTTTCTTTTTCCTCTCATTGTTATCTGCGGTATCATGGCCATCTTACTCTTGGCTGTGCTCCATTCGAGCTAGGACTGCACGGGAAACCATGTAAAACCCCAGTCGCACAGCCGGCCGATTGTGCAGTGCCCTAATATATCCATCTGTCACATTGACTAGATGGAGACACTAGGCCGCTACACCGTACCTACCGCCCGCAATTTTTGTACGAGAGAGGTGTTCCTAAGCGGTCACCCATCCAAGTACTAACCCAGCTCAACGCTGCTTAGCTTGGATGTCCGCCGGAGCAACACCTCACCCACCTAACCATTACAGTCGGTGGAATTTATTAATAATTATTGCTGATTTCTGGATACTGACTACACTGGATACTACACTGATGTAAAATTACTCTTGAAATTTCAAGATGAATGAGAAATTCAGTCAACGCTTTCATTGGAAATTGAATTCAACCTCACAACATCGAAAATTCAGATGACGCTGTGACTGGAATTTCACAAAATTTGTAACAGTATACGATAACCCTGATCATCAGTGACTTCTATCACTGAAATATGGTGATAGATTCCTAAACATGGAAAATAGATCCCTAAAAATTAGTGATGATGTCCTGAAAATTAGTGATAACATGACTAGAAATTAGAGATAATCTCACCATAAATTGGAAACAATCAAAATCAAATCACGGCGCGTAAAATTCCAAAATTTTCAATATCACAATCGAGAACCCTAATCGAGAACCAATCGAGAAAAATCAATGACATGTCGGTGAAAATCAAATTTTAGTTGAATATCTGTGGACCAAAATTGACAGTTTCCATTGTTTCCATCACCAAATTCTGAATTTCCAATTATGAAATTTCTTGAAATTTCAGTGGAACTGTTACTTGATACGAAATTCCAAAAAATGTACCGGAAATTCAATTAAAAAATGATTAAGCACACAATGGAATTAATTTTTTTATTCAATTGTCGAATTTGTTAGCTATTTTATTCGTAATGAAGACGATTCTTGTACGTGACATGTGATCCACATACAAAAATAACCTGAATTTTCCGACAGTCGTTCACATTTCAAAATTTATTCGTCTTTTATGCACATTCTTACTTGATTATTGTTTTTTTAAGCCTTACGAACTGCAGGAAAAAGTTGTAGAATTTTCCGACTCTCGGGGTATCTGATGACATAAGCTTGGGCATAAATCAACGGTAAACGTTGAAGAAAAACTCGCCAAGGCCAAACTAGTATTTATTATTAATTAGGGAAAAGGAGAGACTGCAGAGGACATCAAGATGGTATTTGAAAGGAGTAGGTACGTCCTTGGGAGGTATTTGCTCTTGCTGAACAAAAGCTGGGCGCGATTTTTAATGCTTTCTGTGGGGCAATTAAAAAAGTGGATTCACTTAAACGGCACAATTGCAGTCGTTACTCTCGGGTTTTGCGGTAATTACAGAATTCATGAGCAATTGTTGAGCGAGTAAGTTCACTTCCATGTGTTTAAATATATTGCACTTGAATTGTTGTCTTTAGTTGGGTAAAAAATATTGCTCATTACGTGATAAAAACTTCTGAGAGATACATTTTGCTGAATAGTCAGGCAAAAAGAAAGAAGATGAATCCATTAATCTAAATCTAAATCTTAATCTAAATCTAGTAATGACTGTATTACTTTTCCACAAATTGCAAATGAATAAATTTGTTACAATTCCGTATAAACGATTTTTATGGTTGAAAATTGATAGTTTATAAATCATTTATGGAAAATGCTCGTAATTTTCAAAAATAGCAATTTTTAAACTATTTCATCAATCGTCCTTCAAAAGCAAACTGTGTAATTTTTTTCAGGTTTTTAAAATATTTTCTAATGATTCAATATCGAGATTCAAATTCAGACCCGCAAAGTGTAAGTAATAAAATGATTGTAAAATGTTTGGAAACTTAGGGTCAAATGGGGCTCAAATAAAAGTTCTGATATTCGACTACGAAAGTAGAAAAGCATTTCGCTGGAGAGACAAGTGGGAAAGATATCTTCGGAATTCAGATTTTCAAAAAATACAAAATTCTTGAAAATTTTCGAATAAATAAAAATAGCGATTATTACTATCGCATTCATCTTTGAACTCGGTCAAAAGGACATCCAAACCATTTCTTAAAGCCATCGTTCAATCAATTCAGAATATGTTTTTAGTTATCGCGGGACAACCGGTTTTCTAAAAAAATCGAAAATTGAAAAAACTAATCGATGAATTAAACTTTAATTAATGTAAAATTCCGAATATTTTTATCATGTCTAATTTCAGGAAATTTCAGGAAATCTTGTGATTGATAAATAAAATATTCCATTTATTTTCTGTTCGAATGATTTAAAAATCAATAAATTACTTGATTTTTCACTGCAATTATATTCCGTGAAATTTCTGAAAAATCAGAAAAGTTCCCGGAAAAATTGAAAATTCAATCAAGTTGTGAAATTTTCGTTTCACTGACACTGATAACTCATGAATTCCCTTGAATTCTACCTAAAACTTGAAATTTCATGACCATTTGTTCCCTTAAATCGGACTCAATGTCACTCTCACAAGAATTACCATCACATTTTTCATGAAATTTGATTCCTACACAGCTAATTTCGTTTTGTTTCAAATAAAAATTTGGGCCATTCATATAGAATAGGCAGAAAAATTATCGTCGAAATATTTAAAACATATTCTCGATTCTTTCAAAAACATTTTTCAAACTCTTTTACATGAATGATGCAATTTTTTACTAAAAAAATCAGGAAATTAGCTGTGTAGGAGTTGAATTTCAAAAAACCAATTCGTAATGGTTATTGCACAAATTTTTTCAAAAATTAAGAAAAAGAAACCTCTGTAGCTCAAAAATTGGACGCCCCGGATTATTCTTAACATTTTAAACGTCTGCGGGGCAAACAAACAATAAACATTTAATTTTTTTGCACTAATTGTTAATTTTTAAACATATATAATCGATCCTCAATGTATAAGAAATCGCATTCCACTAGCTCGCGACTTTTAAAACCCATAGTAGTCTCCACTTAATTCACTCTTACTCACGCCAAGTAGAAGCTCAAAATTCAATCAAAAAGCCCCTCACCCAGGTGTCGACTGCATAAAACCCGATTTTGAGAGACACTGTATCCGCTGTGGTTTCTGCCACGCGACCGGGTGTTGGTGAAATCAACGTGGTGGGGCTCCTTCGGCCGCTATAACCGAGAAGGCATAAGCCTTCAGTCGACTCTCGACTCTCACTGCGTTGAGTCTTGAGGCCCGTTTAATTGTCCACTTACAAAATCCCCGCAATTCCAAAAAGCCGAGATCATTAATTAATGAAATACCCACCGAGCAGGTGAATTATTTCTTCCCAGTGTTGAAACCTCAATCCGGGGTGGTAGGGGGCAAAGGTCGAGCGGACGCTCGGCGCGACGAGGGTGTGTCGTCCTCGGTACGTAGCGCCCGAGCATGAAGAGGTGATTCAGTGTGATTGGAGGGTCAGGGACTCGAGAGTTCATGGTGATTCATTTTTTTTAACGAGAGACCAGTCGCTCAACTCCGCACACCTTCAAAACCACATCACAAACCCCATGACAATTTTTGTTCAACGTCAAAATAATTACAAAACTCATTAGAGCTGTTATGAATGCTATTTTCCCGCGTTGAAAACTCGTTCTAGATGTTTTGACGGCACTGATAGGAAGTTGGATAGTTCGTGCCGTTATTATTCAACCGACAGAAGTGCTCCATCAGCGCTGATCGAGGGGGAGCGATCATTTGGGTCGATAACCCGGTGGTATCCCACGGTAGTGGGTCTTATCGATCTCGGGATTAACGGCTTCCAGTCGTTCTCGAGACTGTGATCAATTCGGGCGACAATAGGGAACTCGGAAGAATTATTCCTGAATGAATACATCGAATTCAATCATAAATACGCGATACTGGAAATATGGAGAATGAAGGTGAATGGAAATTTGAATAGAGATCGAAGCGATACGATTGAAAAATAAGAGACAATAAGAGCAAGAATAAAGAACAGTGGAGAGAGTTGAAGAAGGTGAAATAAACAGATGCAGGAATCCCGTACTGGCGCCACTGCGACCCATAGAAAGGAGAGAGAACTCGAGCGAAGGAGAACGACCTGGGGACCCGGGAGATAAAATAAGAGAAAAATAAATGAAAAACGAGGGAACACGATGAAGAGAAGTTTGTGAAACAAGCGGTCGAGTCGTACACTGCACTTCGATGAATTTTAACCGCTGAGTGGATTTATTTTTAAACCACGAGACAGTTCGAGTTCTTAGGTTAATTTCACAACGGTTATTATACCGGCGGTGGAACGGGGAACGGATCTTGTTATCGAGATCACGACGGATTGTGGTGTTTTCTTGGATTTTGTTGCGAAGGTTTTGAGGATTTTTTACTCTGTGGGAGGAACTTGGGTATTGGTTTTGCAATCATGCTTTGCGGTTCGTTCAGAAGGAAGAAGAGGAGTCCTGGGGATGAATATCGATTGGTGAGATCGAGTGTTCCTAGGATCCTGCCGGGGAGAGATTGCTCGCAGAGTGGCGTGAAGAGGAAGGAGGTGAGTGGTAAACATGGCGGTAATGAGGTTCTTCCTACGGTGAGTATCATTAATTAATTTTTAGAGGTGATCTGGTTGAACTCAATGGGTTCGTTCTTTGATACTAAGTGTTTTCAGAAGAAAATCTTGAGACTTTTTTTTTGGGAAATTTGGGAAATTCAGAGAAAATATTTTTGATTTTCAGACGAATGTCACTGATTTTTCGAAATCAATCACCAATTATTGATCATGGTGGACACTGACTAAAATCACGCTAATCACCAATCCACTGAGAAAACAAAGTTTTGATTTCCAGGGACACACTGAGCGAAAAATCTGAAGTTCGATTTACAATAAGAAAATAGTTGAGGCAGTTTTGGTGAATGATACGATTTTTTTTGTATGCGGTACATAACATTATAGTAACTTCACAAGCGTAACTTTTGCAAATCAAAATGCAGTTGAACTAACCAAAGTTCAAAATTAACTACGACAAATCTATAGTGAGTAGAACTATAAAATACTTGCAATAACTACATTCCATCAATAACTATATTCCATCGTAGTAATTACTTCTGCGGCCATAGTTACCGTAACCCATGAAAAATTGTTGAGGACTTTTTGACTATAATTCGATAGTGATGGAATATAGTCAGAAGAATTATATTTTTCTCTCAGCGCATGTCATCAATTTTCAGGAATTTATCCTCAATAATTAGAGATTTGCAATTGTGGAATTCAGTGCTTTTGTCACCAATTTTAAAATCAGAGACATCGTCTCCAATTTTAGGGAACATCATCACTAATTTTCAGAGTCACGAATAGGTAGTAATGTCACGGTTTTTCTGCCTGAAAATCCGTGACACTACTACCTCAGACACCTCAATCCCGAGTTTTTTCGAAATCTATCATCGGATTTCAGTCGGAATTTTTCCATCTAAATTTCAGCCAATAGAATTGCAAGATTCGACTGTTATTTTACATAGTCAACACGGTATTCAACTGATAATTTTTGATAATTCCACTGGTAATTTTTCATGTTGATATATATGGAAAAATAAAAGATTTCACTCGTTCTTGACTCCTTCGTTTGTTTTGCAACAAAGCTATCGCGATATACCTGATAATTTTGAAGCTCTTGTGGTATTACATACGATAAGTTCCTCATTTCTGATGTCGACTAATCAGAATGAAGTATTTGGCGTCACGTGATTCCTTCACATCAATTTTATTTTCAATAATTCACAGCTCTATGGATGAATTATCAAAATGTTAAGTCCGCAGTAGCCTATGAATTGTTTTCCTTTCTTTTGATCGATATTTCCCACATTTTTATGAAAAGTATCAGGTATCCCCGAACACCACTTTCTGGTCGGCCAAAATCAAATCTGAGGAAATTATCCTCCGAAAACCCCTCAGTCTTCAAAATTCTTTGGATATTTCCCTTAAACCTCCATGCAAAGAAACGGGTGATCATTTTGAACATCTCGGGGTATTACAACCGAATAAAATCCCTGATATCAGGGTCATTTCAGTCAGTGTCCGATATCGACAATAATTGGTGATAGATTCCTGAAAATCAGTAACACATCTCTAAAAGACAGAACTTATTTTTTTCTTTGTGATATTCTGTCACTGAAATTCGGCTATAGATTTCCAAAAATTAGAGACCCCTGAAAATCAGTGACATTTCTCGGAGAATTAGTGACGATGTCTCTAAAAATTGGTGATAATGTCACTGGAAATTGGTGATAATTTCACTGAAAAATTGGTGACAAAATCACTGAATTTAAGAACTTTGCACTCGTTCAATAGGGCGATCGTGAATGTCTATTAATTGGTAATGAATCCCTGAAAATCAGTGACATGTGCCTGAAAATTAAGACTTTTTAATGTCTGTGTGATCTAACAGCAAAATCTGGTAAGAATTTCCCTTGAAATTGGTAATCGGGTAGCGTATTAGTCTATCAGAAACACACAGTCTACAGTTCGTTCGAGACTCATTGTATTTTTGAATAGAATTTTGGTAAAAATTTAGAAGTGGACCATACGTTACACGTGTATTTGAATGCACGGACGAATTTTGACAAGTTTTTTTGTCCTTCATCTACAATTGACATTTGACGTGAACTCACTCCCTTTTGAGACGGATTTGTAGTTGCATAATAATTAAAGTTCAATATAATCTGTTACGTTTTTCTAAATTGCTGCAGAATGGATCATTGCCCGGCACCCGCTGGTTTGGCGCAGTGGGTATATAAGTTTGTTGTCTCACATGCGATAGGTTCTGAGTTCAAATCCCGGTCGGGTAGAATGGTGCGATCTAACCCTTTAAAGTCTTGATCATCATCGCAGTATACCTTAACCAGGTCGAAGCGATGTAAAATGACGATAAAAAAAAAAGAATGGATCATTAACATTAAATTGCATCTCCATGGATGCAATTTCATTAATTTACAATAATACTCTTTACCATACATCTCAAGGCAGTGGTTGACGGGCAAAAGTCTATCAACGAAAGACATGAATGCACATTCTGAGTTGTTCTATTTTTGTGTTTTCATCTGAATGTTTTTCCAACTCGGTGCAGAATGAATCATCAGTATAAGATTGCATAATCATGCATGAAATTTCATTGTTTACATAGTTACAAAAATATCCTTAACAATACATCTCAAGGGAGTGATTGACCGGGTAAAGTCTCTATCAACGAAGAGACATGAATGGCTATTCTGAGTTGTTCTATTTTTGCGCCTCGCTCTCTTCATTAAAAAATCAAAGCCGATAGAAGAATCGTCTTCTGAAATGCTAACACAAACACTTAATTTCTAGTCTGGAATTGATAGATATCTCCGTGATATGATTTGACGAGACTTACACTAAAGAAAAAAGTTTGTGATGGGAAGTAAAAACCTCTGAATTCCAGAACTTTGTCGTATTAAAATCTAGCGAGTAAAAAATTCTGGAAGTGAGTGGCATTTTGACTTGAGAAGAAGATGAAGAAATCTTTTACCTGGAAAATCAGGTAAAAGTTCTAATTTTCACTCATTTCGATTGAGTTCTGATATAACTGTATTTGAATTAGCGCACGGTTTTTCTCATTTTGAGGAAAAATTGGAAGTTCATGAGATAAGAAATTTGTTTTCTTCTGTTTTCAATTTTCAAATTAAGGACATTCTCGTTATGGAATTGATATCTTTTCGTGTTTACAAATTGATAATAGTCATGTTCCAAATATTATTTAGAATATCTCTGGAATTTATTATTTTATCTTAATGTAATTATAATTATTATCAAAAGTAAACCACCTGACACCTCGACTAATTGATAGACACATCCATTAATGATTCTGATATTGACGTGTTGATTAATAGTCAATTAATTTCGAATTACTCCAAAATTGAATATCTTTCTAGTATTCTTAGTTTAACAACGCAAAGGTGCTTAATTTAAGAAACCAATTGAATAGTTGGATTCTTTTATTACGCAAGTGTTATTTATGGGAAGATTTAAAAAAGACTTGATATGCTAACACTTAAAAATGTTCTCGAGACACGAGAATCTCATCCTGTTGAAAGGCTTCGTTCTCTCAATGTGAGCCAAAAATTATTTACCCGGAGATTTCACGATTGTAGAAATTGAAAAGAGAATATTTTCTTGCATCAAGGGAATCATCTTTGTCAAAAGTATTTTTTTCTCTCAGCGTAATTTTTGAAAAAGTAATGTTAGATCCGATTGGGGGGGAGAGGGAAGGGATATAAAATTTCAAATTCTAGGCAGAACTTGTGAAGAAGAACAAATTCATCAAGTACACTGTGAAGAATTTTTGGGTGAAATCTGCGGCGCACTTTAAAATTTTTATCAAGTCCCAGTGCCACTGATATTTCAAGAGATATCGCAATTGAAAATTCACAATTCCATACAAAAATCAATGGAATCTATAAATTTCGGTTCAATTATTTCATCAAAATTGATAGAAGTCAGGAAAGTTCAGGTAAACATTCTAGAAATTGGCAAGAGAATATTTTCCTGTATCAAGGAAATCATCTTTGTCAAAAGTAATTTTTCTCTCACACTATTAGAAGTTTTTCACAATTTCGTGGAAAATATGCTAGTAATTCTATAATTCTCATGATAGTGACAGTGAATCCGATTTAGGGGAATAATGGTTATGAAATTTCAAGTTTTAGAAAAAATTGAAGGAAATTCATGACTTTTCCGTGAGAGTGAGACGGAAAACTCACAACTGGGTTGAATTTTCTATGGAACATGAAAATTTAGAAACAAAATGACATGAATTTCAAATTTTTCTCTGCATTTTTCGAATTTTCATGAAATAATTGAACTGAAAAATCGAGTATTTTATTGATTTTCTGATAATTCGAAGAGAAAATCGAATTTTTCCATGGCAAAATTTCCAAAAATTTCAGTGGAAATTGAACATAATATTTTCTGGGATTTGACACGGAAAATTCAGACAAAAAATTTAACAGTGCAGTGCGGATATCTCAACTATCATCACAGTGTTTTCATCTACCAAAATTACGTTGCAGAATTATACATCCTCCCGAGAGGCTAAATTTCAGCTGAGTTCCCTCGTATTTCGGTCTCGTAATTCAGAATTCAATATTTCATAGAAAAATTAATGGAAACTGTAAATTGCGGTTCAATTATTCCACGAAAATTGATAGAAATGAGGAAAGTTCAGGCTAAATATTCTAGAAATTGACAAGAGAATATTTTTCTGTATCAAGGAAATCGTCTTCATCAAAAGTAATTTTTTTCTCTCAGAGCGAATATCTCAACAACCATGACAATGTTTTCATCCACCAAAATTACGTTGCAGAATTGTACATCCTCCCGAGAGGCTAAATTTTAGCTGAGTTCCCTCGTATTTCGGTCTAAATCTGGCGGCGTGCACGGGTCCCTGAGATCTGCAGAACCGAGGCGAAGCCGCGAGGTAAACCGAGGGGGATAAAACGGGGAGAGGGTCTGGATGGAGTTTGCGGGTACACCGTTGTGGGTTTCTGATGTTGCTTCTGCTCTGACCGCCAAGAGACGAGCCATATAAGGCCTCTCTTGGGATGTTCGGGTTCCATTAGACGAAGCCCTTTGTTATACCTTTCCCAATTTTTTGTTTTAATTTTGTTTTCATGAGAGAATTTTTACTCTAGCGTTTTTTTATGCTTCATTTTATCGGGTTTATTTTTAACTCCAAAGGGACTTGGGCAGCGGTTCTTTTTTTATTTTAGGGTTTCGTCGGCGGATATTTGGGTCAAAGAGTGCAAAAGGGTTTTGATTTTTTTATTTCATGGTTTAGTCGGCAAATTTTATTTTCATTCATTTTCCTCTCATTTTTTTTCAGTATTTGAGCGAAACTGTTTCGTGCAACTGCGGAATTTTCGTCAGAATTTTCTGGTACCATTTTATCTCCCTGCTTCGGCGAAAAGTGATAAGAATGAAGAGAACATAACGAGGGCAATCCTCGTCTTGCCTTAGGCTCTAAACCCCACCTATTCAACTGGCGACAAAATTTTCGGAGTTTTGTGGTTCTCGACGCGATGGCTGCGGGAATAATAAGAGGTGAGACAAGCCGGTCTCCTCCCGCAGCAAATTGTGTACCAAGCCTCTTTGTTCAATACCTCTTTTTTTTTTTTCTTCAACTCTTCTCGCTTCCTTCTCGTGCGATTCGCTCGGGGGCTCCCTCATCGCGAATATCTCCACGCATTCCTACACTGGACTCGTGCGACCATCGACTCCTTGTTTCCATTTTTTTATCTCTTTGCGGAATCCACGTGGCTTTCAAGGTCTGATGAATAAGGGAAAATTTTTATTTCAAACGTGAATTTAGTTTTATTAGTTTCAATTTTGATAATTAAATTAGTTTTCTCACTTGAGAGGTTTTTGAAAAAAGTGTTTTTTTTTGTGGGAAATTTGATTCTTTATGGTCACTTTCTTGGGAATTGTGATTCTGATACAAGAAAAGTTTCTAGTTTCCAGAAACTATTTAGTGGTTTAGCAACTCATGGTTCTAAAAGACAGAGTATCGAGAATAATACACTAGTTACTTAATTTCAAAACAACAATCATGCAGTACTAAAAATCTATTAATTTCAAATGGGAAAAATTCTTAAGGATATCAAAGTATCTTGTACAGTTTGGTACAGACTACACTATAGATTCAACCTTTTTCAATAATCAAATTTGTTAATTAAATTGCATCAGAAAAATTTGTAAACAATCATGAATTTTTAGCGTCATTAAAATTACATTTTGCACAGAATTATTATTTTTTTAAACATTCGTTTGTACAGAAATAATTAACATTTTTTAATATTACGGACAGGTTTTTTTTAGACATGAAATATATTTCTGGTAAAATTATGAATATGAATAAATTTATTATGATTTCAAACAAATCATTTTTATAGTGGAAAATTGATTGTGTATAAATTATTTATAGAAAATGCTCGTAACTTTAAATAATAAAATCATTGTAAAATATCCGGAAACTTAGGGTCAAATGGGGCTCAAATGAAAGCTCTGATATGTTCGACTACAACAATAGAAAAGTATTTCACTGGAGAAAAAAATAGCCAAAGTACCTGTATATCTTTAAATCAAGGATCGTTGGTTTTTCAATCAAAAATTATTATGTTCTTAAATTAAAAAACTGCTAAATTAGGATTATTGACAGGGAATGATTATGTTTAGAAATTCTGAAATAATTGAATCTAAATTCAACATCAAGTGAGTAAAGATGTCAGATGATATACTTTGAATAAATAAAAATTTCTAATCATGGGAAGATTATTCTCAGAATTGCAAAGATCAATAATTGAAAAACGAAAATGTTTTTAATTTCAAAATCCGGATGACTTTTTTTTATTGTTAAGTATCAACCCTTGATGGGTTATTTACAACAGAATGGTTACATAATTCATTGGTTATGAATTGATTTTAACAGTGGCTGCAGTGATTTCGTTGTCTTTAGCGAATATATTGTATACTTCTTTGGGGCTAAATTCGTATCTTATTGGTCTTAATAAATGCATGTATAATTTTAATAGGTTCAAGTCTTTTCCGAATGACTTGATTCAAGAACCCTGAGGTTGTTATTTTAAGAACCCAAAAGTGTTCAGTGGCAAAACCAAGATTTCTGTTAAAGAAGAGAAATTTGAGTAGTGAATTTGAGTACAATTATTCGAGTCAAAATTACTGAGAATTAGAACTTTATAATTATCGCTCTGATAATTTCCCGGCCACCCGGAAAATGATTAAATGTTACCCCGACTATTGCACTCGGATTGATCGAGATAAGATTGGAGGAAATTAGAGAAATTTCACTGGAATCCAGTACATTTTGTCTTTGATGGATTTTTTTTTAGTACTCCAAAGTACTATTACTGAACACCAGAAATTTTTTCACGCTGTGTCGATTTTTACTGAAAACTACAAACTTTTTTTCCTGTGAATTTAAAACTATTTACAGATAATTCCCCCCCAATTTCACCATTCCTAAAAAATATAGAAATGCGGGATCTCTCGCCTTAAAATATGTGTCACCATTTCTCCGCAACCATTTGTCCAATTTCCCCCGCAATTTATCCCCCTAAAAGTGACAAACTACTCCAAATAACCTCCAACACTTTAGCGGCAGCACTTAGTCCATTTTTTGAGCGTTCAACAGTCATTGCGAGCAATTACAAGACACCGCTCTTTCCCCCCACCAGAGTACAACCGCGAGTTTTGTGTGAGCCGCTTCTAGCGTTACAAATGACCCAAGTGAGTAGTGATCCGAGTTTTAAGTTGTGTATAGTGCACGGACGATTGAAACGAATTGCCCTGGTCGTGCGAAATAGCACGATAGTCATCTTTCTGTTCAATGAATTATCCTCGCCTTCTGTCCGTTGCAACACGTGCAGCATCACTCTTAGTCCTTACTTTCAACGAATCATCTGATCATTTCCGCGAATTCAATGCACGTGATATTAGCAGTGAGAATGGCGGGGATCAACGAGGCTAATGGCGCACCGAATTGGCCGGACTTGAGTGCCTGGGTTAACGAGAGTTTATAACTATGCGCCATTCGATAACTAGATCATTGAACTTTGTTGTGAGACTACTGGCTCGAGATTCGGAGCAATTTCGCGGCTATTCGATTCTCATCAACAGAAGTATATTTTAATGGGAAATTAATTTGATGATGGGCAGTGAAAAAGAATGGGAACGCGATTATTTTGGATGTACGTCTGGAGAGGGGGATTAGAGAAAAATGTAAGGAGGTGGTTTTGTAGGACTTTTGTGGGTCACGAGAAGTTTTTTACTCGTGTTTATTTATTTGTTTTTTTATCATTCGTGTTCATTCATTGGTTATTTATTATTCGTGTTTATTTTATTCTTTTTCTTCGGAAAACGAGTATAAAATAAAGACCAGAAGATACACTGCTAGAAAAACAATGAAATTTCATGGACAGTTGATTACTAATTTTTAGGACAGTTACACTGAATGCGATTAAGGGGAAAAAATTATGAAATTTCAGGTTTCACTGGAAATTCAGTAAAATTCCAGAATTTTAAGCAGCATACAAACGAGAATTCTTCAATTTATTTGAATTTCCAATATCTAATATGAATCTTGCGTGCCAAATTACATAGAATTTTCATTGCAATCTGAAATTTTATGATTTTTTTCTCTCTAAATCGCATTCAGTGTCACTTGTCTTGAAATTTCAAGAATATATTTATCCGAATTTTCTGGTTTTCTATTTATTTTCAGGGAAAAATGGAACTGAAATTTACAGTTCTCTTTGATTTCGCCACGAAAATCTGACTTTTCAATGACGAAATTCCTTGAAATTTCAGTGGTAAATAAATACGATAAAAATTTCCAAAAAGTGTATCGGACGATTCAGACAAAAATTTTTAACAGTGTAGATTTTCTTCATTTATTCCCGAAAGTTTACTTATTTTAGTGTAATTTCTACTGAATTAGTAGTACTTCATAAAAATCTGATAAAATCTACGCCGAAGAAAACGAATAATACGGCATTTTGTGGTAACTTTCATAATTTGTTATCTAATTAATTTTAAAGTTCGGTGTGTTTTGAAGATTATCAGAATGAAACTAATAATTTTTCTTTGGCAGGCCGCATTATGATACGCGCCACGCGCACCATAATAATGTGATCTTACCAGCAACTCTTTAAAATCCACGATAAACAGAACAATTTTTATCACATTTTTATTTTGCCGTTTCATTACGTTTTCTAGATCATCTTCACCCATTCCACGGGATTTAAAGATATTTCATGACAGAAAATCTCAATACTGAATAATAGCAACTTTTAAAAAATAATGTTATGAATTTACCTCGATTTTTTGTCAAGCACAAAAATGTTTTCTAATGATTCCACATTAAAAACCTAGTTTAGATTGCGAAAAGTTTAAATTCTGAAATAATTGTAAAATGTCGGGATGCTCAACTACAAATTATGAAAAGTATTTGAAAGTAATATGAACAACCTCCAGTTAATTCGCTCAGTGTAACGAGGAAAAATAAATTCAAAAAGCCCTAAAAAAATTATTCATCATTGATAATTTTTCCCACGAATTCTAACTTTGATGAGCGTAAAAAATTGATGCATCAAATTCTTTCTTCAATTTTTTTTTAAATAGCCACCCATTTGACTAGGCTGTTTCCACATATCATAAATTATTTATTACAAAACTTTGACAAAATAATTTTCATATTGGGCTAAGATTTTTTATTTATTTTTTTCGGATAGAAATATTTACTTGACATATTATATGTTGTTGATTATTGTACATTAATAAATTCCGCCCTGAGAAAGAGCCCGCATTCGAAATATTTGCTACTAGATTTTAATTAAATGGTGTTAATTATTGATGGGTATAACCGTAGAATAGTTTTTTTTTTTACAATTTTTCATGTTTTTTTTTCTAGATTTTAATTTTCTCCCCAACCACGAAAAGTTAATTTTCTCATAAGACTCTGTATTATTTTTTCTCGACTAATTATAATCAATAATACTAGCCTGCCGATTAAGCGCAAACTCAACCAAGAATGTTTCTATCTACATCAACTTCCATTTAGAATTTATTTCAGATTTCAATCTTCAAAATTCAAGTTACGTTTATAGTATTTAACAAAAAAAACATAAATCGAAGGACTTTGATCATCCCCAAAGAATCTCATTGTTCATCGACTCCTTGAATAAACAAAAATTTCTAAGAATTCACAAACCCACAAATTAATCACGAAACCCCCCTCAATATCTCCGACTTTATCGATAAAATCATCAAACCCTTTCCATTTGTATTCCCCCCCGTATCTCTCCCTTCATTTTTATTCCCCAACAAACCATTGTCCTTCGTTTGTCGCCGACAAAGTGAATCCTATACCTCTTCATCTCTTCCATAATCCACCATTTTATCTCCACTACTCCGTTTTCTCCAGCAATCGTTTCCTCTCGTTCCCCCGACAAAGTGAATTTCCAGGGTGTCCCAATGTGCCATTCGTTTTGTCGGTAGGCGGCCAAACGCCGCGAGGGACTAACCACCGGGCGAGAATAAAAGCGGAAAGAACTGTTCGAACACTAGTAGAAATTCTGGCTGAACCTGCGAAATTGAACATTGCGGCGAGATTTGCGCAGTGAGCACGCAGCGGAGTGCAGCATGAGGCTTGCCAGTAGCCTCAATACTGCATCTCTTCAGTGAGAAAATTTTCTAGAAAATTCATGTACACTTATAAAAAAAATTATTTTTATCAACATGTTTCTTTTTTGGAACAAGTATTATATACTTGAACCCATTTCAAATAAATAAGATCTTACGGTGAATATCAATTTTTTTTTTGAGATACATTTACTTGAATCAAATAAAACAGTTCTTGGCGTCGAGACACATATATTCACCGCAAAAATGGAAAAGTTCTATTTTCTTTACCCTAACATAATCTCCAGTCGAGAAATTTTCTACTTTCATGAATTGATAAAAAATTCGTACCTAGAAGATGATTACATTGAGAAATGAATTGGATGTTTTCTCGAATGAAGCCGATGTTTAAATTGAGCTTTCCGTACATCACATTGAACGAAATTTATGATATCCAAGTCTGTGTTGAATTGCTGTAATCTGTGATTCTGCCATTGTAAACTAATGCGATTTTTTTTAGTCAAAAAATATAAACTTCTTTCAACTCAACGAGATCTTACTACATAATCTCAAAGCTTTTTCCGCGTAACAATATTCATCCTGATTCGACATGCGAAATGCTCACTTCAATTATAATTTACTTGGAACAACGTATGGTCGTGTTGATTGAGAGAACAACGTATTTAGTCATGAGAATGATTTAGATTTTTGAGTAAACCAACGCATTTCTGGAGTTAGCAAACTTTTGGCTAGAAAGAAATCAAATACTCTCATTATTGCGACAAATAAAAGGAACTTCAATTCTAGAGAAGTTCGATTTCTCTCAATCAAATGTATTTCAAGAAGAGATAATTGGTATTCACTATAAAATGTTTGCTTGGAAATTAACAACCAAATGGTAGTTGGTTCAGATAAAATTCTCTTGATAAAATTAATTTTTTCTGTCAGTGTATAGCACCATAAAAATTCTTGTGCAGCACCAGAAAAATTGTCATGCTTGTCATCATTCAGAAAAATTATGATTTAGCACCGGAAAAATTATTGGGGGCACCATAATTTTTTTGCTCTGCCGTAATATACATTTCCCTCCCGCTTCGCTTCGGGTTAAGAAAAATAACTATTGTATTCCCAATAATAAAAAAAAGTTAATAAAAAAAAGTTAATAAACAAACGTTAATAAAAAAAATTATTTTGCTTGAATTGTTTTTAAAATATGTATATATTGTAAATGTTGACGTATTTTTTAAACAAAAACTTGATTAAAGAAAAACAGTGACTATCGCCATAACGTGTAATCTCGCACGACAGCCGCGCAGCGAGTCGATCGCGAGATGGGTTTTCTCCTAGGGTAACCCCCCGTCGCAGGTGAAAAGAAACTTTCTCAGGTATCGAACTCGGCGAAATCGTCGTCACTACGTGAAGATGCAAATCTCCGATGAACCTGGATGATACCGCCATTTAGACCTCACGGGAATCGTCTTTTGGGGTCGTCCCAGTGTGACATGACCCCCAGTGCCATCATTTTCATCCTGAAATGTTCAAGAATCTCCTCAACCCATTCACGATCGTTTCCATTCCACTGAGTTTTAGACACACTTCAGTAGATCTTGTGGCTCTGTTGGGGCTTTCAGGGGCTTTACGTGCTACCAGAGCATGTTACTGACGAAGTTAAGGAGAATGTAATGCATGCCTGCACTCGGGATCTCTTCAACACCAATTCCAATGCACTTTGCACCGCGAAATCTCTCCGGAGATGTTTGGAACAAAAGGTACAGTCGTGAGGCTGGGGATTTAGGGGCTCATAAACAAGTTGCTCGAGGTTTTGGAGTAGTAAACAGGGGATGTTTTAGTCGCGTGTAGACGAAACAATCTGTAATGTTTATTGGGGAAGATTAGAATTGGGTTGAGATGAATTTGAGACATGTGAGCAAACAGAAACCTCACACTGAGAAAGAAAATTGTGGATATTCGGTAAAGGGTAGATGGGTTTGTAACGTATAATACTCGGGATTAATATATACATCGACTTAGATTTATTCACAGCAAACGTAACTTTGGTTTACACCATGAGAGCTGGAACGAGAGTGTGCTCTCGCGACAGCGGTATTAATCATCCAATCGAGGATGTCCGAATTATTACGAATCGGTGCGAGGTGTTGTGGTAAGGTATTCGGTTGCTCAGCCAAGCCCGAACACAATACATTGACATAATCTGAAATAAATATATAAGTAGCTTCGCTACAAAAATTTCTAATATCTGAAACATATTTACTTGAGACAAGTAATATTTCTTCAATCGCTTAATTCTCTCAGGCATGTCAACTCACGTGGCCCGAGAAAGGTCTCATGCTATAAAATAATCTTTTACTGATGTATGATTTTGTCGCAAATAAACTCACTCAAATCGCGTAGAAGAATCGTCAAGTAATCTTGAAGTATTTATTGTTTTCATGATTTTCTTATGCACTTCCAATGTTTCGATATGTAATATATTCATGATGTGATGTGGAACGATTGTGATAAATGAGAAATTGACGTTCTCGACCATATGTTTTCAAATTATTCAAATTCTATTGTCAGGTACTGCTGCTGACCTAAACATGCCACAAAAAAATTTAAATTAGTGATAAATGAGAATTTATTCGAGTTTCGTGATGCGCAAACATTCAGAAGTTGACACTGTTCAACAAATTTTGCTAAATTTTCCAGAAAACACCCTTCATTTCGATTTAAGGATATCCAAGTATCTTTACAGTTTAGTACAGATCATACTATAGATTTATCTATTTTTAATCATAAAATTTGTCTATGGAATTGCGTGAAAAAAATTTGGGGAAATAGTCAATGGAATTTCGTGTTTTTCTGAAAATTCACAATTTAAGTGATTCTCAAGTCAAAAGGAATAATTACTGCCAAATTCCCTGCAATGTTCAGGAAGTTTCTTTAAAATGCTTGAAATTCCAGAAATTTTTGAAGGAATTTTCCTGATTTTTCATTAATTTTCCCGGAATATTTAAACCGAAATTTACAGTTCCCACGGATTTTTCCCTGAAATGATAAATTTTCCATGACAAAATTTGTTGAAATTTCATTGGAAATAATACTTGTTGAAAATTTCCAAGGCTCTTATCGGAAATTTCAATCAAAATTTTCAACAGTAAGCCATTGAAAATAATGTACTTCTCTCAAGTAAATATCATGTCATGTCTACATATTAGGAAATTTTTCTCTCAGTACAGTCAATCCTCATTCACCTCCATGAAAACTGTGGATTTATTATCTTGAAAAATATAAATGCAAAAAGAGTCTAATACAGTAAACAAAGATGAAAATTCTCTAATTTCAATTTCAAAAAATTATTATAAATTTTGCAATCTTGCGATAAATCAACACAATAACGATTTTAAATTTTGTTTTTATCATATTTCTTTCCTACTACCATCACCCAGGTAAGAATTACATAGGCTGACGATGAGAACAAGCCTGTATGAGCCCAGGGTTGTTGAGGCTCAGTTATTCAGGCCTGGGATAGGCTTGGTTTCATCTTTCACTTGAGCTTCAAATGAGGATGATTAAAGGGACCATTGGCCAGGCTCAATTCAGGCCTAGTCCAGGCTTTCAGTATTTAGGCTCAGTACGTCAAGGCTTATTCAGGGCTCAGCAAGGCCTCGAAAATTAAAGTTACTTCCGATTAATTTCCTCAATTTTTATATCAATACTCATCAGCTAATGGTGGTGAAAACATTATCATCATCTACAAACATAGCTATAATTTTCCGCCAAGTTATCTAAGCTAACCCCAGGCCAGGCCTAGAGCAGCTCTTTGTGCACGTGGCTACATAATTATTATTATCCTTATCTATAATTAATTAATCAATCGATTCTGAACTCCTAAATCCATCGGACCCATTATTCATTCAAGTTTAGGAAGTTTAATTAGGATATCAACAAAATAACAAAATAACACTAACATAAGTTGAATTTTTATACCTGAAAAAAATGTATCATCCTAAGAAGTCGCAGGTAGCCCAGTGGATAGCGCGCGTGTTTACGGATCAGAAGGACCCCGGATCGAACCCCAATTTTGAAATGTTTGATTCCATTGTATTTCAATTTCCAGGTGCGCGGTAATAATCCAGGACGAGTAATTAATAGAAACTAATGATGATAATAATTTGTTTCCCATCCGTTGTTAATTAACCAACAATCACAATCACCAACAACGCTTAGCAACAGTGATGTACGGTCCGACCGCACTCGCTTTCATAGATTACTCTAAATTTATAAAAAGGGTTATGAAGCAATGAGAAATCGTTTATATAAATATCTGTAAACAATACTGCAGTTTATTTAGCCGAAGCTCGATTGAGCCTTTAAAATTTGGTAATTCAAAGCTTGAATCAAGCCTTGGCACCGAGCCTCGTTCAAGCCTTGCGGACTAAGCCTGAAATGAGGTTATCATTTTAGGGCTGAAGGAGGATTGATCCAAGGTTGGGCCCCAGCCCTGATTGAGCATTTCCGAGCCTTGGTTCAGGGCTTGTTGAGCCCTGTTTCTATCGTCAATTTTTACCTGGGCACGGTTCTGTAGGCTCCCCATTCGTCTACCTTGCCTCTCCCACTTTTCTCTTCTGATTTTTTGCCTGCGTTACCATGGACCGTCTTACTCTTATCAACTGTACCCCATTCGGGCTCTGACTGCAGGGGAAACCATGGAAAACCCCAGTCGTACAGCCGGCCGATTGTCCAGAGCCCTAATGTGCCCTTCTGTCATACTGACTACAGGGGCACATTAGGCCACGACACCGTGACTACCTTCCGAAATTTTTGGGTGAGGGTGTTCCTAAGCGGTCACCCATCCAAGTACAAACCGCGCTAAACGCAGCGGCACTCGGATGTTCACCGGAGCAACACCTAACTCACCCAACCATTACGGTCGGCTCTAACAATTTTATATATTTTCAACAAATCCATGAGATAATAACAAATTTGAAAAGTAAACATCGAATTTTTTAGTCCATAAAAAAGTAAAAAATTGCCATCAATATTTTGCAATGTTTTTCAGTATTTATCTTCATATTTTTCTTCATTTAATATCTAATAATTTCCCTAAATGATAAGACATTCCAATGGCGAGTATCACTCAAAAATTAGAAAATAGTAATTTTCGTCCCCATTATTGAAAGTCGTGTCTCATAAAAATGCCTAGAAAAAAAAAAAGTTTGAAATCCTCTTTATTGGAGCTACCGAGTGGTAATAAAATTAATACTGGCGCCGGTGGAAAAAAGAGTCGCATAAAAAAAGAAATCATCCACGTCTCTGTGGCGAGTAATTTCGAAATCCCGTACGCCCACTCGCGCTTATATTCTCGTCTTATTCCATGGGTACACACAGCGTTATGTTGATGAGAAAAGAGCTCATACTCAGTTCAGAAGAAGAAGAGTAAAGAGAGGTTGGAAGGAGAATAGGTTGGTGCATTAAATTCAAACGGGCCGCGACCCCGTCTCTAAACGCTACAACGAGAACGTTGTCGTATATAAAACGAGAGCTTCCATGCGGGTGTTATACAACAGAGGGAGGCTATTTCATGCGCGTCGGCTGCATTACATCGCTCAAGACGCGCTACCTATCCAAACGATTATGGTGCGCTGAAACGCAACGCTCCAGAGCCCTGAAAAAATGAATTCAAAGAAAAAATGTGGCATTTCTTTTCACTCGGAGGAGACACTTGCCCACGTGGAAATTGTTATTGCCCTCAGTGCCACATGTATTCCGGAATATTCCCGCTATTCATGAATTAATCACGCGGTTTATCTCTGCGAAATACCCAAGTGGGTGTTTATGCACTCTAAACACTCCTGAAATTCATGGGTTGAGCTTTGCTTCAAATGTGGAGAGAGATTTCGGGCTTGAGCTGCATCAGATAAATTAGGGTAATTTATTTCGGGCACAGTTTGTACTTCCAGTAATACGACAAATCATTAGGCGGGGTCACATGACTTTACAAGTCATTCATTATGTTTTTTTGTCACATGCGAATTATAATTTTGGGATGCATATTTTGAGCATGTCGCAGGGGGAAAAATGTTGACATTTTTATTAGGGATGCAACCGCGAGTTTTTGGAATTTGATCCTTAAATTTTTATGAATGTGAAAAAATACATGAAGTTTCTGTATTAGGTAATGTCAATTTCAGTAATTATTAAGAAATGGATAATTTGACTTTGGAAACGGCGATTTATTTCACAATTTGATGAATAAATAAATGTAAACTGTCAATTTTAGGTCGTCTATTTCATAAAAAATATTGAAAATCAGGAAAATTCAGGTAAATATTTTCATGAATATTCCAACATGAATATTCATGATGCTGAATATTCATGTTTTGATTGAAAAATCCAGTGATTTTGGAAATTCTCAATTTCCAGCTGCTGAACAATTTGGAATTTTACTGAGGTTTCAATGAATTTTAGAATTTCATGATTTTTTAGCTCTCAATGGAATTCGATGATACTCTCCTGTAAATCACTACTGAACTATCCACGGAATTTCAATTAATTCTAACAGTGCACTCGCTAAATTTCAGAATGCTATAGATCCCTAAAACTCAAAAGTTTTTCCGCTGTGTAGCTTTCACAGAAAAGGGCATGGAAAAATTGAACAAAATCTATCCAGATATTTTCGTGGCAACGGATTAAAGTTAGCAATTTAAAAAAATCGTAATGCCATTTAACCACACTGAGACAAAATATTTGTAACATTTGAAAAATATTTACTTAAACCGAATAATTTGTCTTCAATCGCTCAATGCTCCCAAGCATCTCATTTCCCGTGGCCCGAGAAAGGTCTCAAAACCGTTAGTTGAAAATTACCAAAAAAGTTATTGTTTTGTTCGAATTTGAGAATCTCAAACATGAATAATTTCTTTGTTTTCAACAACAACGAAAGATTTGGCTCAAGAGGCGGATCATTCACAGAAGACGGTGGGTTTTCAGGATAAATATATCTTCTCTAGAGGGAAGTTTATCAAGAAGTATTTTGTCCCTAAGTTACAAGATTGCTATCATATTATTATTATTATTTCATTTAAGAATTCATTTTGTGTCTGATTATTGAATAGCCCAGCCGAAACGACTAACTACCATTCCTCATTTCACATAAAATGAGCATTTGCCGGGAGCAAAATACGTATGCGAGCATCAAATAACGAAGAAGTAGTGCTAGAAATTACATTTCTTACTTGCAGAGAGAATACAATTTTATTGAAAAGACTAACTCTATTTCTGCAATAAAAATTTTCAATCTCGGTGCACGCTTCGCATGTTCAGTGCAAAAAAGAACTTTTTTGATAATTTTAACAAATGATTTTTGTGGCACAAGTAAAACTTGTTTGAGGACTCTGCTGTTTTTCTCTCGGTGAAGTTTGAAAACAGTTTACTTTTCTCAAGCAACTATGATCTATATGTATAATAGGAAATTTTTCTACCATTCCAATCAATTGATTGAATTTTTTTTCATTGATTTGTTTACCTGAATGTGACGTGGCATCGCAGAATAAATTGAGGATAAAAAATTCACATTATGCCAAAACATTCCGGTTTCGTATTTTCATATTATTGCCAAACGTTCGATTCGATCGCGAGTTCAAACACCTCAGAAATTTGATTTTACACCTCGTCGAATATTTACCCCCCGTGGATAACAGTCGCGTGCATCCGGCGTTTTGAGAAACGAGAAGAGCTTTCAAACCCCGAATGAAAACAGTTAGTACTGCGGTTTCTGGCTATAGCCAGAGTTAGGAGCAACAGCCGCTGGCCAATAGGGCCATTTGCATATTGCCAAGTATCCGAGATTACGGCGTTGAGCGCTCTTAATTGGCAGACTCGAGCCCCGTAGCTCCCTCTACCCATCCGTGCATCCATGACGATAACCCATAAACACGTTTGGGATGTACCCCCGTGCGCCCTTAACTCTGTATATCTGTGTATACCCGTCATTACGTGGGAAAACCGTTGCACCGTGAATCTCCTATTGGATATTTATGTACACGGAGAAATGAGCCCGTGAATCACTGAACAATACTGTAATTCCATTTTCAACTTTGGAAAATTAAATCATTGAGAAACATGAGTTGCAGTTTTGAGATTAATTATTGCTCAATTATCGGCTCTGGGTACTTTGGAGATGATTTGGGAGAATATGAACTTGAAGTGCATATTTATCACACCCATTTGTCGGTAATAAGGCTGTTCTTTGGAATTCTCAAATATGTGTTTGAAGTTCATATTCTCCCAAATCATCTACAAAATACCCAGACCTGTTAATTAAGCAATAATTAATTACTAAACTGCAACTCATGTTTCTCAGTGATTTAATTTTCCAAAGTTGAAAATCGAATTACAGTATTGTTCAATGATTCTCGGGTTCCTTTTTTCGTGTACATGAATATTCAAAGGAGATTCACGGTGCAACGGAATTAATTATTGCTTAATTACCAAGTCTACATATTTTGGAGATGATTTGAAAGAATATGAACTTGAAACGCATATTTCTCACACCCATTTGTCGCTGATAAGGCTGTTAGAATTCAGTAGCGAAGTGGTAAAACGGTTTAAGTTGACTTATCTCCCAGTTGAGTTTTTGAGAAATATTTCCGAACCTAAGGGAGATAGCGAAATTTTCGTAACTACATTTATCATATCTCTCAATCGGCTCTACAAAAAAGGTTATAATAAAAATTTCGTTATCTCTCTTAGATTTCGAGATATTCATTGAAAACTGGTCAATAGTCAAAATTGACTTGTACCGTCTTACCACTTCGCTACTGAAATGAATCATTCTATCAGTGCACAAAATTCATTGTGATCGGAACAAAATTTGACTTATCAAGTCGAAATATCTACATATACTCTCCAAATGTTTATGCAAATAGCGAATCTTTACCACAATATCTCGTGATTTTATCATGAAGCTCTGATAACTGCGCTCTCAAATCAATTTATTCAACAGCTCATAAACTTTTATCTTGTCCTCAATAAATTTCTAGCAATTCATTTTATAATTTGTCCTGGAAGTCATGAAAAACTCGCAGTGAAACTCGCAGTGAAATGCACTCATTGAACGATCGAATTAACAACAATAAATGAAAATTACTTTATTCCGAAGTTTTACTCATGGTTATCTCATGGCGTGATCCAGTCGCACGGTCAACCGCAATCTTTCGTAACTCACCCATTCACTTCCGGTCTGATAAAGTCCACGAACTAGTTACCTAGTCGTACGATAAAACTTGCAATCGAGTGCATTTAGCTGTGGTGTAAACATCATGTGTTATTTGGTCTTTGTTTCTGCTGTTGGCTCCAAGGGAACGCTGTTATTACTATGAAGACAATCATTTGTGCGATTATTACATTCATTATTCGAGAATGGGGGAATTGCTGATTTGTCAATCTAGATTGGCTTGACTCCATTTGCATTTTGTAGGCTCGAGCGAAATGCAAGACATTTCGACATTGTTGGGGGTCTGGGGGGTTTTTCCGGGTTTTATGACATCTCTAGGAATTGCGTTGAATGCACTCTAATGATAATTATTTTCAGAAGCAAAATATTGGGAAAAGAACTTAAAAATTGAATCTGCAAACTCTTCAGTGGAATAACAATAACAGGACTTTTAATAAAAAAAAAAACAATAACAGGACTTAAGTGAAAGGACAAACAAAATTCACAAATAGCTATGATCACTGTAAATTCTGTATAAAATATGTCTATTAGGAAATTTTTCGAATCTTTTCTTTCAGAGATAGTTAGGAACTTATAAATATCATTAGAAAGTTATTCATATATTACTGAAGTAATCATTCATGCTCAAATGTATAAATAATTCAAACTGTTATTGAAACTATTTTTTCATAACTAAATCGTCAGCAATATTTCGAACTGAATTATTGATTGATGAAATAATTCGAAATTTGAAAAGTTGATTGTTAATTAATTGAGTGATGAAACTTTGTTTGTTATCATCCACTGATTATATATTCAGTAAAATAACGTTATTTATAATTAGCGATTTTGGCGCTGTCTAATCCTTAGAGCCAATCATATCTGCAAAGCGTCAAAAGAACTTTGTGTATTAACAGATCCTCAAGGTCTAAGTTTCAAGATCCTCATAGATTTATCAGTCAACCTACTACATTCGGAAAAAATTCAAATTTCATACGAAACCTAGTTGCAATTTTCGTAAGAATAACATTGAATTCGATTCAGGGGAAAATGTGTATGGGACTCCTAGTTTTAGGTAGAATTCGAAGAAATTTCTCAATTTCTAGTGGAACTAAGGCACTAATTTCCCCAACTTACTAGGATTTCAAATTCAATATAAATATTGAATTTCGGATATTTTACGATTCATTCGGTAAAAAACACATCTTTGGATGCAAAAAAAAAAGGTCCTGTATAGTAAAATTTGCTACACTAGTACGGTATTTTCACGCCACGTCGTTTTACGGACAGTGTGATGAAAATAGCTATTTTGTGATAATTGTCTCACAAGTGCCTCAAAACTTCACTTTTCGAAACGGTTTAGTATGTGTAAAGCGGTTGTTTTTCACACGGCGTGCGTAATGTTTACGAGCGTGCACAAAAACAACCACATGTTCCACAAAAAATAGGATGTGTTGCACGTGCGTGTGAAAAAGTGGAACTTTACACACTAGTAACATAATATACTATTTTGGCCTTGTGACGGAATAGTATATTGTGCCCCTAGGGAGTAAAAGTATTTTCTGACGAATGTGATGTTATAACCCGAGCCGAAGACGAGTTGTATCAAATTTATGAAACAACTTTTTGGGGAGAATTCTAAAAATAATTATTTTAGGGACAATCACAGATTTATCTGTGTAAAACTTCAATTTTGGAGACTTATTCGAAATAAATTGGGTGATTAACGTACAGATATATCAAAAAGTAAAAGTATTTTCTGACGAATGTGACGTTATAACCCGAGCCGAAAGCGAGGGTCATAATCACATTCGTCAGAAAATACTTTTACTGCCGTGTGGCTCACGATATTTTATGCCCCGAGGACTGAAAACCGCGATTTAACCGAGCGAAGCGAGGTTAGAATCGCGGTTTTCAGTCCCTAGAGGCATAAATAATTATTTTTCCTGCACCCATTTACAGGTTATGGGGACGAATGGAAATGAAATTTTACCGAACGCGTTCGATAAAAAATACGTCCTCGTTACAGAAAAATTATACACAATATTGAGCAAACATTCACGTTTTCCGGATAATTTTTTATGGAATGCAGAGTAAATTTTACAGTTTCGGCACAAACTACGATCACTTTCAGCAAATTTCCCCCGGCCAATGAACAAAAATTCATGAATGACTACACTGAGAAAATTGACCACACATATTTGGTCAGAAAAGTGGAGGTTATTCTGCCCGTTCTCAGATTGTTCGAAGCACACGCTCCATCGCCACCATTGGGATTCGGTTAACTGAAGCGTAATATTCGTTCAACTCGATATACCTGACCTCGGTTCAAATGAAACTAAGATTCGTTAACTTTACCAAATCTAAGTTGCTCCCACCTTTTTTCCAGGCGTACTATACGATTATTTTTAGTTGAGGTGATCTGACTCATTCTTGTGAAAGCATAGTTTAGTTTCCAACAATGAAAGTCAAGAATTGATTTAACCTACTGGCGACAATCGTATCGATTGTGTTTCGTTTATAAAAACAATATATATATTCGTCTCGCACTTGTCCCCCCCGATAAATGGTGAAAAAGTACTGAAAATCGAGATCGCTTCACGATTACTTGACTTGTCCGATACTTTCTTTCTACTTTTTTCTCCATGCAGCTTCATCATGGCAAAACTGAGGCAAAAATTTTGAACGGTGCATTTCTTCAGATACTCCTCAACCCATTAGCAATTTCCAAACTTATTTCCGGCAATTTCTCCCAGCTTCTCGCTGGAGCCATCGAAATCCCGAAAAATTAATGGACCTGTCACAATATCTACTCCTCGTTATACGCAATCTGATGGAAAACAGAGGACCCATCATCCCCGACAGTCGAAACGTTAAATCAATTAACTTCAACCACGCACACTAAGTCCATGGGCATTTGATTTCGCATGAATATTTCCCTGTATTGGTATCTCATACACGGGAAAATTCGTAACGAAGAGACACACGTTTGTAGCATATTGGTGGGCGCGCGTGGGTTGCCACGGGCAACGCATTCGCCAACGCAGCATCTCACTCCGTTCTGGCCCCCTTTACCCATTCGTCTCTGCCCTTGTGCCACCGGAGAATGAGAGAGAGAGAGAGAGAGAGTAGTTCTACCCTTGAATCCTCAGCCTCAACTGTTCTTCTCTTTTTACATCCTGGCCTTCCGTCAACTGTACCTCCATTCCCCACCAATGTATATAACCAGTCAGTCCCGAGGGCACCTAACTCAGGGATGTATCACCCGGTATTTCATTAGAGGCAGCCACGTGTGACCCCGAAATATCGCCCAACCCCTTTCTCTTCACCTCTCATTCCACACCTTTAAACGTACCCCACTTTATTTTTATTCATGTAAGAAGTTAATTCTAGGCCCTTTTGACTTTGTGTTTTGTATTGAATCAATTTTGGTCGACGGGGCGAACAGAAAATAGGGAAATAACGATTGTAATATGTTTCGAAAAGTATTAGAATTAGAATATCTTTGTGGCTTATTCAGGGAATACCCTTGGGAGGAAGGGGTTCAGAGAAATTTATGAAACAACTTTTTGGGGAGAATTCTAAAAATAATCATTTTAGGGACAATCACAGATTTATCTGTGTAAAACTTCAATTTTGGAGACTTATTCGAAATAAATTGGGTGATTAACGTACAGATATATCAAAAAGTAAAAGGCGCGGGAAAAAAATTTGGAGACGTTGGCAAAGAATGTCTTGGCATTTCATTTCTCTAAATATATTTTCAATAATTTTGGTGGAATAAAAATTTTCGATATTAATCAAACACAGATTGTAAATATTATTTAATTTGCGAATATCTCTGAGGCTAGTAGGTTTAAAATAAACAGTCCGCAGCGCAATTGCTCAATTGAAAAGAATTTTTAGAACTAGAAACTAGTTTTAAGAAATCCATCCCTGAATTTCAGGGATTTAATGATCAAAATTTAGGGACAAAATTCCTAAGATTTACAATTTTGTCCCACGAAATTAGTGAGAAAGTCACTTAATTTTAGGATTTCTCACTCATGAAACTTTTACAATGTCGGAGATCTTTAAAAACTAAAATGCTTTTTTTGTGACGGATTTTGCATGCAGTCTTGCCTTTGAATTAATAGAGTTTTAAAGATATTTACAAAAGATGGAAAATTGAATCTGCATGGAATTTAGAATCCCGAAAATATGACCAAACCGCATAGACAGATCACTTTGCGAACACTTCTGAAACTAGTAGGTTTACACAAAAAAATCGTAAGACCATTTCGTAGAGAATCTCATGAACTATGAAAAAGGTCCAATAACTTTTTGGTCTAAACCTCTCAACAACAGAGTTATTCGCAGAGTATCTCTCCATTTCACTACATGTATTGAATCAACCCCATCGAATAAAGCTAAAAAAATACGAGGTGATAAAAACCACAAGAGAAGAAAGGTGTTCCCGCGCACCAGCGCGATAACAATCGTTACCAACTGCAACTTTATTTCCAGTTCAGAGTGAATTCAATTCAGCACAAAACTGGAAAAGAAAAACAAGCGACTTGTTCAAATTACGTGAATTGTTTTTTTCACTGAACTAAATCAACAAGAAAGGACGATAAAAAAACAGAATACAAGTCCCCAAAGTTTGGAAAACTCGTAATTTCCACCCGATCACGTAACACTGGAAAACGAATTCATCCCCGCTAAGAATACCTTCATTAACATCTAAAACCTGGCGTTCTCAAATCGACTAAATCACAATGCACCTCAAAACAAGTGGGAAATTACTCTTGTATTGCATATCAATAGCGAAGTGGTCAAACTGTTTAAGTCAATTTCATCTTTAGTTGAGTTTTCCAGAAATATTTCTGAATTTAAGGGAAATAGCGAAATTTTCATAACATTTTTTGTAGAACTAATTGAGTGCTACTAAAAAGGTTATGAGAAAAATTTTGCTATCTCCCTTAGATTTCGAGATATTCATTGAAAACTGGCCAATAGCCAAAATTGGCTTAAACCGTTTGACCACTTCACTGCTGATATAGTATAGTTATTTTTTCCGAATGGTTATTTTGCACATAATTTCCTTCTATCATACATAATTAACTGTTTATTGCATTTTATTACTTTCAATAAAATTTCTATTCAACTAATTTTGTCAGATTTTCAAATTAGTTGAATGTTATCATCATCATTATTCTTATTATCCCTTTCTTCTATACAACCGATTGTCATTTTTACAGTTCAATGTCTCCCCTCAGCCCTTAGATAAAATGTTAATAGAAAAATTTTATTTACACATACTTGAATGAATTTGAAACATCACATTTGAAGAAATCATTGGAAAGCTCGCTTTCAGGAAAATTCATGAAAAATTCGAAATTTTCAACAGCCATCATAAACATCAAGTCAGCTAATATAGCTATCGTAGTCATTTTTTAACTTCGACTTCATGGCATTAAAACAAACATTTTAAGCTATGATTGAATTCATTTGAAGCATGATATTCAGAGATATCCCCGGAATACTGTTTTTAAAAAAATACAAAATTATTGCAAATTTTCAAATAAATCAAAATAACGATCATTGCTATCGCCTTCATCTTCGAACTCGGTCAAAAGGACATCCAAACAAATCTTTTTAGCCATCATTCAATCAATTCAGAACATTTTAATTATCGTGGGACAACCGATTTTCGAAAAAGTTCGAAAATTAAAAAAACTAATCGAATTAAATTTTAATTAATGGCGATCGATAGCGTTCAACAGTACCCACATTTGAGAAAAAAAGGATTCAGTTTCATTCATTCATTCCAGAATATATTCCGGAATTTTCTGGTTTTCTATTTATTTTCAGAGAAAAATGGAGTTCTCTTTGACTTTTCCACGAAATTCTGATTTTTCAATGACAAAATTCCTTTAAATTTCCAAACTTTCCGAATTTCCAAAATTTTCAAAAAGTGTACCGGAAATTTCAGACAAAAATTTTCAACAGCGAAACCCAAAAAACCCAAAACTGGAATCTGAACGATTACAAAGCTTCCACTCGGAAACAAAAAAAATTATTGCAGCCCCGTAACCTGTCCCACCAATCCTTCCTCATTATTCCCAGTTGATTCGTCAGTGCGATCGATCATTAATCCCCCTATTCTTTCCCGAATCCCTTTCGACACACGCATAGACAACCAGACCAGCAAGGGGAATCCCAGTGATGTCTCGTTACCCCCAAAACTCCATCGCCCCACCGCCTCCCGTCTGGAAGGATCGTCCCTGAGCCCAATACCCCCAGTCCACCAGCGAAAAGAGAAAGAAATCCGGCGAAAAAAAAATAGAAAAGAAATGTAGTAGTGGGGGTGGCGTGTATCAGCGTGAGGAGGACAGGCATAAAAAGCCAACCCAAAATTAAAGAAAGAGAGACGTATCCTCGCACGCCCCCGCGTTTCTCTCGATCCGCTCTACTCTCCTCCCCTCTCGCTCTCCCCCTTCCACCTTTGTCGTACGCTTTGTCATTCCCCCTTCCTCTTTTCTGTCCCGCACGCTCCAACTGCGTGTGCCGGGTTTGTACGCGGAGCAGCCGTCGCTTTCCGGCCGGCTACTCCGAGCCATCCTCCATGACTATACAGCCCAACTTCCAGCATTCCCCGTTTGTCCGCAGTTGCAGCTGCACCGCAACGATACATCTCTCATAAAGTAGTCTTCGTGCGCGTGTGTAGCGAGGGAAAATATTCAATTGAGTTTCAGAATATTTCATTGGGCATTTTTTCCCCTGTTATCACCAATTCACTTTCCTCATTTGGGAGTTTATTTTGTGCACAAAGTTGTGGCCTTGGATTTTTTTTTGTTGTGTTAAAGTTTAGTGCAAGTTGTGAATTTGTTTGTGATTGATTTAACAGTTGGGAAGTAATCCGTGCGAAGATTACTTCGACATTTGTTGGTGAATGTCAGGTACTCAGATCATTGCTCATCGATCGTGGTATTGATCCAGCAGGGGTTGTCCCTCTATGCAACATGCCGGCGAATTCAATTAGTGTAATGTGGTGAACTATATTCACATTCACTGGATTTATTGTTTCACTTTGAAATTCGGGGGGTCAATCGATTTGAGAATGGATTGGATGAGGCGTCAGGACGTGAAAGAGTCGCCGGAAGTAGCTGTGACACCGGATGAGAGTGACGATTGTTACTTCGAGGAGGATGGCTCTATCGACGAGGGCATGGTACGTGACATGACTTGACGCATGCTTCATTTCACATATTATTAATGGTTCTCCATCCGTGGAAATTGAATATTTTTGGTTCGTCGTTGTCTACTCGTACTCGGGACAAGGGCGAAGAATGCGTAGATAACGTTTTTGTTGGATGTGTCAGTGATTTTCACCGGGGTTATCTTGGTGAATGTCGGTAAAACATCCCTTCGAAGGAACATCAGAGGAGCACTCAATCTTTGTCTTATCGTACTTAGCCGTTCCCTTGGAACTCCAGCCATGTGGCTACCGGATATAGACCGTCACAAATCTCTCCGGTAAAAAAAGGAATCGCCATTATTCATTCGTGTTTATGGACAAAGGGAGTTGTAAAGAGCAGTTAAAGTTAGTCAAATCGTGGGGCGGGATGTCAGCTCGAAATTTTTAGTGATATCTTTGAATGGATGAGGATTAGGGAAATTATCTTTTGGGAATTTGGAAAATTTAGCTATTTTCATTTTACTCAGATATAAAGATGAAGTTGTCATGATTTGGAGGCTTTCGCGGCCATGATTATTGATATCAGTCGCTTCCGGATGCATGTGGCGTTTGGTCAGCATTGCACCGACGTTTTGCAAACATTGCAGTCCGCATTTGCACACGGAGAAAATTATTTGGTGAATTTCAACAACTAGTTGGTGAAATTGACCAACTAGTTGTGAAAGTTCACCAACTAGTCTTTGAAATTCACCAAATAGGTGTAGAAATTCACGAATTAGGTGTTGAAATTTACCAATTAGTTGTTGAAATTCACCAACTGGTTGGTAATTCATTTTTTTCACCAACTAGTTACAGAATTTCCACCACTAGTTGGTGAACTTCAGCAACTAGTTGCTGAAATGCACCAACTAATTGTTGAAATTGACCGACTAGTTGTTGAAGTTCGCCAACTAGTAGCTGAAATTCACTGAATAGTTGTTGAAATTCACCAACTGGTTGTTGGAATTCACCAAATAATTTTCTCCGTGTAGGGCTGTGAACTCCGATCAAATGCAGACTGCAACGTTTGTGAATTGTTTGGTACAACCAAATGCAGCATCCATTCGAAAACCAATGATATGACCTAATATTATGTCTAAAATATTAGGTTTCCGAAAGTTTAAACAATTAATGGTTGAAAAAATAATAATTCTGTGCGAAGTGTAATTTGAGTGACGCTGAATAATCATGCAGTTTTACGATTAAAAATTATTGAATCTATAGTGTGGTCTGTACCAAATTTAAAAGACGCTTGGATATCCTTAAGTGAATCTTTCACTGAAATCCCCCGAAATTATACCTCAACAGTACTAGAATTTTTGATAGACGGTAAATTGCAATTTTTTTCTGTATTCGCACTCGAATTTTTCTAAAGAATTTCTCTCCCCGCATATCCACTAAACACGAAAAGAAAACAGGACGAATTCCACCACTAAAATTTAGAAAAAATTTCCGAGTTGATGAATTCCCTCCAAATTTTCCCCTCCGAGAAGTGTATTCTCATTACTTGAACATCTCGCGTTACACCTCCAGTGTTACCACTCATTGTAGTGGTTTCCACCTCAATCGTCTGAAGAAGAATTACCCCATCGTCGACTCCTTGAATTACCCGCCTTCGTAATTACGCGCCTGCGCCGAATCCCAAACAAGACGCGAAAGGTTTTCTATTCACTTCTCGAAGCAGAATAAAATCTCTGACCTATCCACACCCAACATCTTTCGACGGAATGGACTATTACCTCGACGATTACAAGACTATGGCAGTTGTAAAATACACCCCGTATAATACAACGTACAAAGCATAGCAGCGAACTATGTCCAGTTGTGGCACTTAATCCCGTCCAGTGTTTCGTATGATACATTGCGGCTCTCCACATACTTCACAAAATGCAATAAATATACGAACATTGACATTAGCATATTGCGTGGTGGATGAGCTTTGAAATAAAAAAATATCTAAACGAGTTGTTGTACCGAGTGCACATTATTTACATGAAACTTTGTTACAGTCTCTCCCACGGGTATAAGGGACAAAGAGACATAACATGAGTTTATGTATTGTTTTGAATAAATCAAAGGCACAATATCTGCATATGCTGGGTTCGGAGTGGTGGTAAATACGGCTATTAGCCCCGTCATTCTCCTACACCGACTGAAATAGTGGATAATTTTCTCCTTTTTCGAAGAAAATTCTGTTCACACAGTGAGAAATAAATTTGAATACATCTGGCATTCACCAGATAAGGGTGAACGCTCCTTTCCTCTCTATCTCTAGGAGAAAAAAAAAACGTGACAACGCCGCAAGATCGTGAAACGGAGGCGCGCCAACTACAGCCGCATGCGCGCGCACATCTCTCTCCTCGTCCTGTTGTATTCGGATGAATCAGCCGAGTAGCCGCCAGCTGGACGGGGAGAGGACCTCTAATACGTTTCTCTGAATAATTTTGGGTACTCTAGAGAATTTTTTACGGAAATTTCATGCCGAAATTAAGGCTTGGTCCTGATTATCACGTTTGGGAATACTTTGGGTGAATGTTGAGCCGAGGGAAATATTTTTCTGACTATCATGGGAGACAGACAATTTTCCATTGTCTCTTTAGTGATATGATTATCATATCAGCCTTCCAATCCATTATCATTTAAAGTTTAGAATCCATGTGAAGACGGTTCGTAATGAATTTTAGAAACAGTAAAAAGAATTGTTGCTTTTAACAAATCAGTAGCGAAACGGTGTTTAAATCGATTTTGACTATCGGCTAGTTTTCGATGAATATCATGGAATCTAAGGCGGATAGCAAAATTTGTATCAAGACCTTTTTTGTAGAGCAAATTGGGAGCTACAACAAAGGTCGTTATAAAAATTTCGATATCTCCTTTAGATTCGGAGATATTTACGGCACAAGTTACCCTCATGTATAATAGTATATTTCGTCACAAGACCCGGTAAACCGCGATTTTAACCTCGCTTCGCTCGGTTAGATCGCGGTTTACGAGCCTTCTGACGAAAAATTGCATTCATCACAAGGTCCACAAAGTATTTTCTGATGAATGTGATTATAGGCCTCGCCTTCGGCTCGGCCAATAAAGCCACATTCGTCAGAAAATACTTTGTGGACCTTGTGATGAAAATAACTATTTCGATACGATTACGGGAAAGTGTTTTTGGGCTCGTGGGAGGTTTATATAGCATGAGCCGAAGGTGAGTGATATAATCCCACGAGTCTAAAAACACTTTTCCCGCGAGTATCGAACCCTATTTTTCATCACAATGTGTGGGAAGTGGAGTTTTCCGCACACGGCGCGTGCGTAAAATGTCACTTTACACACAGCGTGATGAAATACATTATTTTCTACACTCTTAGAAATTCCTTATTTAAAAGACTAGGTATCGTCATGACGTCATTTCTCGAAAGTTGCGTCACGCAAATATCGAATCGATATCGCAAATATCTCGAAAACCTGTCGTCTTCTTCGTCGATTCCCAGGTCATGGAGGCGTGCGGACGAGCGCCGCCAGAGTAGTTTTTCGAAATTTCATGGAAAATATGGTAATAATTTTCATGAGAGTGACATTGAATCCGATTTAGGGGAAAAATGGTTATGAAATTTCAAGTTTTAAGTAGAATTCAAGGAAATTCATGAGTTTTCAGCGGGAATGAGATGGAAATTTTAAAACTTGATTGAATTTTTAATGGAGTATGAATATTCAGCGCCAAAATGACATGAATTTCCAATTTTTTGCTGAGTTTTTCGAGTTTTCACAGAATAATTCTATTTTATTGATTTCCAGATCCGAACAGAAAACCAATGGAAAATTAGATTTTTCAATGACAAGATTTCCCGAAATTTCAGTGAAAATTGAACATGATAAAAATTTCCGGCATTCGCCATAGATTCCAATTTTTGAAACTTTTGAAAACAGCTAGATAAAAAAGGAAATTTGTTATCAGTTGACAGAGGTGGCTTTGCAGTGAACAATCGATATTTTCATGTACTCAGAGAATCTCGCAGATGATTGTTAATTTAGCCCGAGATTTTTGTTTGAACGTTAAATCAAAGACTTCTACTTCATAGCATCCTTTCTCATAGTTAATCATTTTTCTCCTTTCGTGAAGGCAAAAGTGAAGAATGTTTTGTCAAAGAAAAAAAAAATTGTACGGCACACATGAAAAGTGAAGGGATAGAATAAATAAATGAGGTTATTTTCCCGAATAGTGTTCGCAGTCTCAATCCTTTCTTGTTTGGTTTAATGTCTCATGATTCATAATATTTGACCCAGTGATTTTTCTCTCTCCGTGCAGCATTGAAACAAGTTTCACGGCCTTTCAAGTAAAATTTAAGACATTTTCACTTTCTCGTTTTGGAGTTGAAATAATACATTTGTCACTGTTTGCAGAGATTCGAGTATTTTTTTCGCGTTAAAACCCCGGTTGAAACTTTCTTTCGGATTTCACGTTTTAAGATGTTGCATCATTATCTTGGTGACGACAACTGCAATCACTTGAGGGGTTATATTGTGGTTGTTAGGGGGCAGGGGGGAATGTCTGGAGGAAGGAAAATATAATTTCAATCAGGATGAATGCCCGCGGGTGAATGAGGAGGAGTGGTGGAGTTTAGGAGCAAGGGGGAGGATTCATGGGGATGTTGGATGAGTCATCGGGGCGTCCCCAGTTTTACGGATCGACTCTCTAGCCCCCACGTGCTCAGCGTGTGCTGCAGTCACCCCATGCGTAGACTCGGGTGAAAATCTCCATGGGTTACCCGGCTGACAAGCGGCTACCCCGTGGTGATCCCGGGGTTAGGTTTTTTCGGAGGGGTGAATTGGAAGGGGCATTATCATAATTCGGTTCGACGCGGCAGAATACGTGATGTTGGGAAGGTGTCAGAGTCGATATTATGTGATTGGCACGACTCGTCGGTGACAGAACGAAATTATCGCTGCACTTTTGGCGGAGGAGGGGCGGAAACGATTGCGAGAAAATTTTGGTAGACTATTTTGTAATTATATTCATAGAGATCGAAAAAAACAGTTTGCTTCGCAGGGATATCGCACCGATTTTCGGGGCCGTACACTGCTGAGATGATTTAGCTGAATTTTTCGGAAAGCGAGCTTGAATTTGATTTAAAGGGAAACGAAATCCCTGTTTCTATATGAACTTGTAGAATTGTTTTCTCTTGCAATTATTGTTTTTTATTTATGAAACTATTCATTAATCAGTGCAATGATCGAATCGATAAAGAAGTTCCATTGATAAAAATTAATAGTTATAGGAGAAAAGGCAATTCTAAAAGTTCATATTGACAGAGAGGTTCGGTTTCCCCTCAAGGGAAACAAGTGGCTCTTGTATTGTATATAGTATAGTTTGCTGATAAATTAGCAATATGCTTCCGAAATTTTTTAACAATTTTCGAATAAATCGAAATAATGATTATTGCTATCGCCTTTATCTTCGAACTTGGTCAAAGGGACATCCAAACAAATTTTTTAAGCCATCATTTAATCATTTCAGAACATTTTTTTTGGTTATCGTGGGACAATCGATTTTCGAAAACATTCAAAAATTAGAAAACTAATCAATGAATTAAATTTTAATTAATGGCGATCGATACGGTTCAACAATACCTACCTTTGAAAAAAACGATTCAATTCCATCCATTCATTAGCGAACAATGAAGGAAAAACTTTACCACATAAATACATACATACACACATACGTACGGACACGGGTTAAAAATGCATTTTCGGACTTTTTGGATCATAATGAGTCGATATAACACGAGAAATCCAAAACTTAAATTTAAAAGATTACAATGCTTTCATTCTGAAGCGAACGTCAATGGAATTTTAAGTTTCTCCGAAAATTCCGGTCGAGTCCAAAATTTTTTATGGCATGAAGAGGTCAATTTCACAATTTACATGAATTTTCTAGTGAAAATGAATATTCACTGCCAAATTCTCTTGAATTTTCAGGGAATTTTGTTGAAACGCTCGGAATTGCTGAAATTTTTAAGGAATTCTTTGAAAGTTCAGAGAAGGGAATTCAAGGAGAAATTTCTTCAAGTTTTCATAATATTCATAATTTCTCAAGTCACTGATTTTCAAGAAATCCGGAAAATAGTTCATACGGAATTGCGAATTTAACCCGCATTAGGTTTGGATTTCATCTTCACTATTTTTAATTCCCATTATTTCGCAATAATGTAGGAGATAACTTTGATAAAACTCCCACGAGGCTCTGCCATCTGGAAAATCATTCTAACGCCTGCGATTTACGCAAAGATGTTGAAATGCGATGAGACTCGTAGGCTGAATATAATACAAAGGCAACCGGGGGACGGGGATTTATGTCTTCCGTGGATAGCACACGAACAGTCTCTCTCGATTTGGCCCCCAATTCACGTATACAGATCAGTCTGCCTGATCCCCTCCCAATGCTCCTTATCGATAAGCTCAGTCATTATCGGTGATCATTCCCTTTATTTCGCTAAACACGACGTATAGGTCACGTTTATTGTAGATTTGTCCTTGGGAATGGGCGCTCGACACGAGAAAACTGACATATTTTTTTTCCATTAGGTCGTTGACCTAGAAACCCAACAGGGGAGATTTTATGAGTGACTGATGTATAGACGAGATTTTGATGATAATGAGCGTGTAGTTTGGATTCCAGTAAATTCTGGGAATTTCAATTTTTCGGAGATAACGGGCGGAAAATTGATAAAAAATTAATGGAAATTTTCGAGTGGATGCATGAACTACACTCTGAGAAGTTTTTTGAAATTTCATGGAAGATATTATAATAAATCTCATCAGATAGTAAATCTCATGAAAGTGACACTGAATCGGATTTAGGGGAAAAATCGTTATGAAATTTTCAAGTTTTACGTAGCATTCACGGAATTTCATGAGTTTTCAGTGAGATGGAAATTTTATAACTGGATTGAATTTTCAGTGGAACATAAATATTCGGAAACAAAATGACATCAATTTTCAATTTTTCCCTGAATTTTCCAGAATTTGTGCAGAATAATTGAACTGAACAATCAAGTATTTTATTGATCTCCAGATCATTTGAACAGAAAATCAATGAAATATTTGATTTTTCAATGACAAGATTGCCTGAAATTTCAGGGAAAATGGAATACAATAAAACATTGCGGGATTTGGCACGGAAAATTCAGACAAAAATGTTTAACAGTGTATTTTCTGGGTTCAAGGTTGCGAACGGAGAGGTATTTCTGTATGTTCCCAGGCTTGAGCTGTCCTCTATTTACTTTCATTACTCCATCATGAAAATAATTCGATAAGAGTACGATGATTGATTGTGGGAACCCTGGTTAATGAAATTTGCGACAGGGGAGTAACTTTTTTTCATGTCTGAAGGAAAAAATTGAACAGAATACATTCTTTTCACCTTGACATCTCAATCATTTATGATGAACATCATAAAATCAAACCCAAAGGATAGTTATATTTAGAATAACGTTTGGTGTCCAACAATACCTCCCGACCAAATGGTGCGATTTGAATGAATCAGGACTAAATTTTGAGGTTTTAAAAATGTTTTGAAAATTAAAACACAATAAACGTGAAATTTTACTCAGCTGTTTTCAAGTTATCCATAATTGAAGAGGCTCGGCTACCTCCACTCTTACCTACCTCACAATCGTCATAATATTTGTTTTACTGTTGAAAAAAAAAAAAAAAATTTCATGGAAATTTCAAAATTTTACTGAAAATTCAATGGAAATTCTAATTTTTGAGCAGCAGGAGGACGAGACCTCTCCAATTTGTTCACGGAGAAGAAAGTTGCAGAAATCACGTAAAAAACAACTTCCAACACGGAAAAATTGCATTTCGGCTCGTAGAATTTCCAGACCCTGAGTGAGAAAAATTAATGTTGTTCGTAATTTTTACCGAGGTTTTTTCTCCGTTTTTCGATTTTCAATAAAAACGAGAATGTTCTGTAGCAAATTACGCTCAATTTTGAATGAAATGAGAATTCAAAAATCCATTTAATTAGTTTTTTAATTTTCAACGAAATTAATTGCAAGAAAAACAAAAAAATTTTTTTTTACAATAGAGCATCGCCCGAAGACATTCAGCCAATCAAAAATCTATTTTTCATGGAATAATTGAACTGAAATTCACAGGCTTCATTAATTTTTCTATCAATTTGTTCACTTCCAATGATGAAATTCTCTGAAATTTTAGTGGTACTGTTACTTTGAATAAACATTTCCAATAACTGTACCGGGAATTTCAGCCAAAAATTGTTAACAATATTCTTCGGCAATATCTTTTTCCTTCATCCTTTCCAAACAAAGAGAAAAATTTCGTTCACCTAACATCGCTTAAAAAAAAATCCCCTCTAGATCGATAGATCCTCAGCCTCCCCGGGGCTGCAAAAAACCCTCCTCCTCGGCGTGGGTGAACGATTATTATTGTTCGGCGCCAGGCTGGTGGGACAGCGCAAGCTTTGAGTCTCCAATGTGTGCGAGGATTTTTAAAGCCCGCGTCATCCGCACAACACCAATGAGCGAATCGCTGGATCTCTCGTTGTATACTCGTGCGAAAAAATATCAGTCTCCATTCCCAGGGCCGGCGCAAATCGCCCTCCGGCCGCTAAGGGACTTACCCTGTGTGGGTTATGCCACAACCATTCGACTCTCTCTCTCTCTCTTCTCGTCTCTCGCCCTGACAAAAATTTTACGAGCGAACTGAGGCACGTTTCACGCCGTTACCCGCAACGTTTAATAACCGCGTGGTCTTTTTGATGAGTTGAGAGGGATTCCAGAGAGTCCAGAGGAACTTAATGTTCAAGAAGTTTCTATCTATATTGACATACTTCCAAATTACGATTTTATTATATTTTTCGAGCATACGAATAACTGTTTACACGAATCTACGCTTTATTCTCTATGAAAATTACATGCAGAAGTCAATTCGAATAGATTCAAGGTCAAAATTAATTTTTTGGATGATGAATTGATGAGAAAATTGATTCTATCGTTTGTCTTCAATTTATTTGGAGACATAAAAGGGAGAAAACGTGAGTAGAAGCGATACACACATTGATTCAATTGATTACATCATTTAATAATACAAGTTTAATTAAACAAAATTATTAAGTCATTTAATACATCACTGCGCTGGGAATTTTTTGAAGTTCAAGTTATAGCGGCATGTGAATCTTCAATGATGTGAATATGAATTCAACTTAAACTCTAATCGTTCATGTAATTTTTTATTTATCTTGGGAGTGAACAATGTTGAATGTTCTCATGAAATTTTCAACTCAATGAAAAATTGCAGATTACATTCAATTAATTTTTGAATAGATTGAGAATTGAGCATTACGGTTGCTTGAATTTCCATAATTTTCTTTATTGTATGGACTTGAAAATGGGAGAATTTTAATACAATTACGGATTATCTACGCCAACGCTTGAAGAACTGAATATCCTTCTCATGAGGTTGATTTTCATGCAAGTTCTTTTCATCACTTGTGCGTAAAGTGAAATTTTACGCACATTCTGATAAAAAAGGGAAGGGTACAGCAAAACGGACCGGCAGGGCAAAACGGAACCCTAGAGCAAAACGGACCACTGACAGAAAATTGAAAATTTTTGTTTTTTTTTCTTTCCTTCAAATCAGGAATACTGAATGTGTTGAATTAAAAGTGAGTTTCTTGGATCGTAACCGTCACAGGGATTTTATAGACAACAAGTGTCGTTGAACCGCAATTTGATCAGATTTGCTAATCATCTTAAACCACAAATGACTTCAAATTTGTTCCATTCGGAAGCAAAAACAAAAATTATCAATTTTCTGTCAGTGGTCCGTTTTGCCCTAGGGGCCCATTTTACCCGCCTGGTCCGTTTTGCCCTACCCTCCCCAATAAGGTTTGGCACTCGTGGAAAAAGTGTTGTTTGACCCTTGCGGGGGTAGCACTCCTCATATGTGAGCGCTGCACTTCTCTCTCCGGTCAAAAAACACTTTTTGTGATACCCGCATGAAAAGTGTACTTTATGCCACTCATGCCTGAAACCGGCTGGATTACACACTCGACGCTTCGCGTCTCGTGTCTAATTCAGCCGGTTTCAGGCTTCGTGACATGAAATTTTGTTCAGTACTTGTGGGGAAATTTCGTCCTTAACGTGTGTGGTTACATCACTCGCCTTCGGCTCATGCTGTAAACCCCACACACGTTAAAGACGAAATTGCCCCACACGTGCTGAAATATACTATTTCGAGACAGTTTACTGTGCGTAAAGCGATTGTTTTCCGCATGGCGTGTGTAAAGTTCACGAGCGTGCGTAAATCGAATTTTCGTGCGTAAAGCTTTGCTTTACCTGTCTGATATCTTTACCAACAGATATTACAAAATGTGGATATTTTTGACCCGTGGGCTGTTAGTAGCACTCGCCGAAGGTGAGTGCTACTCTCTCAAGGGCTAAAAAACACTTTTCCTGCGATTGTCAAACCCTTCTTTTCATCACAATATGTGGAGCGTGCATGAAATTTCATTTTACGTACAAGTAATGAAAAAGATACATTCATGACAGTTTAGATTTTCAAATTCATCGTCATAATAAAAGATAACATTCATGTGAATGTTGAACTTATTAATAATTGAGAACAATAGCTAGATGAATATCATAATTTTCATTGTTGTACAGACCTTAAAATCTGAATTTCATGAATATTCCAGGAATCATTAATTCGTTAACAACACTGTTAAAAAAAATTGAAATTTGAAGGATAGTTGACTAATAATTTTCAGGAGAGTGACATTAAATTTGATTCAGAAGGAGAAAAATCATGAAATTTCAAATTTAACAGAAAGATCAATGAAATTTTAAATTTTTGGAAAGAAGGTAGATGAGAATTTCCCTACTTATCTGAATGTTCAATCAAAAAATGAACAATCAGTATCAAATTGTGCTAAATACTCAATTAATTGAAATTTTACGAATAAGCTGACCTGAATTTTACGATTTCTAAAAATTTTCATTGAATATTTGGACTCAAATCTACAGTTTCCATTAATTTTTCCATGAAATGTTCAATTTTTTGTGACGGAATTCCCTGATACTTTAGTGAAACTAGAATGTGATGAAAATTTCCAAGCTACCGGAAATTTCAGCTAACACTTTTCAACACTGAACAGCATGTATGAAAATTTCGCAAAAATTAGTGGTTGTTGAAACTTTCAACATTGTTCACATTAAATTCCAAGTAATTGTTCAACCGAGCACCATCGCCTGCAACTCAGTCGGTAAAACTTTTGAATCTTCAACGGCAAGACTGGGGAAAGCCGCAGAGGCGCTCTGAGTTTGTAGCCCGTGGCGTAAGGTCGTGGATATTTTTAGCTCCTCTCACTATCCACCTCCGCGTGTATTTTTCACTCCTCTCCCCCTTTGGTTCTCTCTTTTCCTTTCTTCTCATTTCTTAGTTCGAGAGGTCGTATCAAGATACACTCATCTCCCACCCTCGTTCTCTCGGCTTGATCTCTCATCCGAGCAACATTGTGGATACTATTGCGTGATGCCTGACTCGTCGTTTCGTATTCTTTTCTATGGTCCTCATTTTTTTTATTCCAGAATACTTTTTTTTAATCCCCCGTCTCTTTGCGCACCTCTGAAGCATCACCTGATTAGGCTTGCCTGGAATGCCATTTGTCACGCGCTACAGCGGGAGGGTAGGGCGAGGGGGGAAGGGACCACACTGAGGGCAGAAACCCAACGAGGGTTTTACACAGTGGCCAATTAAACTCACCACGCGATCCTCTTAAAAAGGAGATAAAAAATGTATTTTTTAATGAAATGTTGCAACTCCAGGGTCTCGCAAAAATTTTAATTTATGAGTCGAAACACTAACGAGCTGTACTTATATCGAGGACAAAGAGATTTTATCAGTTTCGGGTTTTTTTTACGCTGAAATAAAATTTTAATGTCTTGATGCGATTAAAAAATTAAAATGTTTGTGAAATTCATTTTTTAATGGTCTTTTAAAATCACACGATTTAAAATTTTTGGTCGAAGTGATAGTTCCACTGAAATTTCAGGGAATTTTCGTCACTGAAAATTCACAATTTCATGAAAAAAAATCAACTGTGAAAAAAAAAACTGTTTTTACTAAAAAAAAATTCTAAGAGAATTAGAATTTAGAGAGAAAAAGTCCCGCACCGCCGAGCCGAGATCCGAACCCGGGTCACTTGAATTATTTTACGAATAATCCTAGGAATCAGGAAAATGGATTTTCAGTCACATGCTATTTTTTAATAGTTTGGTATTAAACTTTTATATTTACCCCCTCTCCTGCAAATGGATTCATTGTTGCCCTCCTGAAAATTACATATAGGAAAAAAGAAGTTTCGATTCTCAAGGAAAAATCCTTGATTTTAGGGACTCATCATAAATTATGAGGCACATGTCACTGCTTTTCAAAAATCTCTTTCCAGTTATTAGGGATTCGCGATTGTAGAATTTCACTAGTGCGAAATGCTGAAATTCTGTGATTTTTCCCCATAAATAACCGACAAAAAATTCATCAAGAATTCATTTTCAGGTGTCATCTGAAGATGTAAATAGCACACAGAAAAACCTAAACGTAAATTACGTTTTGTTAAACGTTAATCCCGTTTTGATAAACGTAATTTACGTTTGATGTCAATATGATGTCTGGTGGCTTGTTTTCCGTCATAAAAATCGGAATTTAGGCTTTAAAAAAGGGTATTTTACGTTTATTGAAATGTAATTTAAGTTTACCAAAACGTAATTTACGTTTATCAAAATGTAAATTACTTTTATCAAAAATACGAATTTACGGAAACTTTGAGCGTAATTTACGAATACGAGATCGTAAATGACGTCTATGTAATCGTAACTTACGACGATTTTGAACTAAATTTACGCTTCAACTTCAAGCGCAAAATACACTTCACAAAGCGTAAAAGACGACTTCTTAAACGTAATTTACGTTTAGGTTTTTCTGTGTGAGACAGTCAAAGCATCCCGTCATGTTAAACGGATCAAATCCGACTTTTCGTCGGTTATTTTCCAATTTTGAATAAAAACGCACCTGGAGAGGAATACTTTGTACATTCGAAACGTACACGGAGAGAAATATTCAAGAAAAATTACGGAACATTTCACGTAATCCGCAAGCGAGAATCGTTTTCAGTGAATTTCTATAGGAATATAAGAGAATAAATCTGAAACGTTCAGTAAATTTTCGGGTCTGTCACCGAAAAAATACGAAAAAGTCACGTAATTTTTCTGGAAGTTGTAAAGTCTAACAGAAACTTGAAGACTTATTATGCCTCAGAACATGAAAATTCTTGGATGGTTAGGAATTTTTATGCCTCTAGGGACGGAAAACCGCGATTCTAACCTCGCTTCGCTCAGTTAAATCGCGGTTTTCAGTCCTCGAGGCATAAAATATCGTGTGCCACACGGCAATAAAAGTATTTTCTGACTCATGTGATTATAATCCTCGCCTTCGGCTCGTCTTATAATGTCACATTCGTCAGAAAATACTTTTACTCCCTACGGGCACAATATACTATTACGAAAAGTTCCGGAAAAATTACGGAGCGTGTTGTTAAAATCACCCCCTCACGGTGACTCATGGCTAGTCGTGAGGCGTCGGACGGATGAGTACTTTTTACGGAACAGATCGTAGAATTTACGTGACGATTGAGATTTTTATTGAATTTTACTTCGCTCCCAGATTACGTTTCGAAACGTAATTTTTACGTCTTTTTTCTGGTAATTTTTATTGAATATTTCTCTCCGTGTAGTGCAACCGAATTAGTGATACTTTTTGTGTTTGATTACTGCTGCTGACCGAAACATTGCCCAAAAGAATTTAAGTAAAACAATAGCATTTTTCGTCATTACTAATCCAGTTCGTGAGGTTATGTCTCACGCGATAGAGGCGCTCCGGAAGTGCGCCGTCAATCACCTGCATTAAAAATTCACTCCAAGACAAAAGAATGATTGAAAAAAATCACTTTCCCCTCTTCATCCATTTATAACAGTCAACGCACACACAGTGACAAAGTCCCATGAATAAATGTCGTCAGCAAGGCACAGGAAAAAAAGAATCCGAGAAAAAACGAAATACATTACGGATGTCGTCTTGCATATCTGTTATCCTGTCGTCGTCTCCTTTATATCCTCAACACAATTTCATATCTTTTTTAACGCGTGTTATATATACCGGGGAAGTCGTTCCGGGTGCTCCTGGGGATGCAAACGACAGCTACTAATTCCGCGTTGGTGAAGAAGAGAGAGAAAATACTCGAGAATGGATAAGTACTTGGCGTCTGTCCGCAGATCCATTAAGAGGGGTTGGCACACGTTTTCCATGCCTTGTGCTGGTGTTTACTGCACAAAGGATACCATCGATGTGCCGTGAAGACTCGAGAGGATTAGAGGCTTCTTTGGAAGACACGTGAGGGTCGAGGAATGTCAATCATTCGATATATTTACTTTCCTCTTTCGAAAAAGTAAATGAAAAAAAAAAATAATAGTTCATCTTCATTTGCATATGAATTCCACCTCGGAATAATAAATATCATTATGGCTTGAATTTTTATCTTCAACTTTAATTAGTCGGGAAAGCTTCCGCTGGAAAAGTCAATATGACGACCTTCGTCATCTCAAAAATTCCAAAGCTACAACGATTCTAATTTCAATTTCAACGAATTTTATTAACATAAATGATAGATACAATAAGTAACAATATTTACAAGGTTATAGCCATAATGGTATGTTTGTATAGCTTCAGCTCTGAGGCTTTACATATATTTTACGTGGAGTTTGCGGATTTGTATTGGTCATGATGTGTGCGGAAAAGGTGAAAATATTTGGTAGGGAAAAAATGAGGTTTAAAAAGAAAGAACCCTGAAAAAACATGACTATGGTGATGTGAGGGGCAAGTTCCTTCACGATATGTGCGGTGTTTAGACCATCTTGATATTGTTGCGTATCCCCCTTCGAATACATAAATTGTAAACCATCTGAAGGATGTCCCTGAAGTCTGGCGAGGTGTGACTGTCACCTGGATCGATCGTCATTCTATTCTCTGGATTCATGAAGAGATCAACGTCTGTATTCTGTCTTCGTAATTAATAAACTGTCCGCCCCTTTTATTTATTAATTACGTGTCCGTGTACATCATTCCTTGAAACGCAACAATATTTTATAAGGGATCAAGAACGCTTTTAACATTGAAAGGCATTTATTGAACATAAAATGGTAGATTAACAATAGATATCTACAATTACATACAAGTTATACTGAAATCCAGTCGTATAGCTCTTCAAAAAAAAAAATATTTCAGCCCTTGGGTTTTCACTTACAAATAACATGAGAGTTGTAACTTTACACTGATAAGAGGAGGATTATGAATGAATAAAACTGTATGATACAATAGGGAAAAGCGAATAGTGAAAAACCCTATATCTTGAGTGATAAGAAAAGTTACTTGCGGCTAGTTGACTATCTGGAAATTTTGCGTGGATTAATATTATTTATCAGTGAGTTTGAGTGTTTTTTAAGTTGATTTCGAAATTGTTGGTCATACGATTGATGAAGTCGTGATTCATTTATATGTTGGATGTATTATGGAAGAACGATTTCAGTTCATCAATTAAAAACTAAACTTTCGAAATATCTTGATAACTACTCGATCAGAAACGGTTCAGTTGCAGCCAACGGAAACGAAAATTTCTCCAGTTATCCGATAATTCACATGTGATATTCTTCCCCGATGGATTTTATCCATCAATTCACTTTACGTGATCTTTATCTCGAGAAACGGAACAGAAAAAGAAAATTAATCGGATCCTGGCGCCCGCATACGCCCCTCCCCTTCTACTTTTAATCCTTGCTGTCGTTGTCTTGGACTCAAATGCACATTTTTCCTCATCCACCACCCCTCAATCTCCCACCTCAATCTCTCTCTTTCACCATTTCATCTTCCCAGTGTATCCCGAAATCCCCTTTGCGTAATCCTCACTGCTCTTGTCATTCATCCATCCCTCGGTCTTCAGAACTCGAAGCCATGACTCTGCAGCCTCATTCTCCTCTACTCAGATTAATCGAGCAGTGACGCGTGTCCGCCTAGTCTCACCGTAATCTCCCTGAACTGGGTTCCATATCCAAAATGCTCTATCAAACACATTTCAGGGATGTCTAAACTAGACAGGATAAGCGTAAAATTCGACGGTAGTTCTCCATTTACCGTACAAATATTTTAACATTTGTGGGAGTGACACCGGTAGACCCTTCTCTCAAGTGCCTTATTTATGTTTCAAATGTTTGGACAGAGATGCTCGGGAAGAGGTGAAAATGTTCCTGTACGACAAACTGACGGACTTTTATTTTTGACGAAATATTTTATACTTGTCCTGAAGCGAATAAGGGCAATTCGTTAAGGGGAGACTACTATGAGTATTTAAATTCGCGGACTACTACTGAAGTGAGATTTATCATGCATTGAAGATCGATTATATATGTCTAAAAACGCATAATTAGTGCAAAAAACTCAATTGTTTATTGTTCGGTTGCCCCGTAGACGCTTAGAATATTTAAATTATTTAAATTACAATTACGAGCCATTTTTTTGAAATTCGATTCCTACACAGCTGATTTCGTTTTTTCAATATAAAATTATGTAATATAAAACATTTCTAATTATTTCTATCCGAAATTTGAAAATCTTACATATTTCAAATTTTTTGCGAGAATGTCGACGATAATTCATCAAATTACTTGAATTTTCAATAAATTGGGGATTTGAAAATGTATTTAGCTAAATTTTTCAGATTTTCATGAATTTACAGGGAATAACTGAACTAAAAGTTAAATTATTCATCGATTAAAATTTATTGAAATTAACAGTTCCCATTGATTCCTCTATGAATTTTCAATGACGAAACTCCTTGAAATTTCAGTGACACGAAAAAGTAATAAAAATGGTCGAGAAGTGTACCAGAAATTTCAGCCCAAAATGTTTAACAGTGAAAAAATGTACAGGAAATTTCAACTGAAAATTTTCAACAGTCTAACTGATGAATAACTTTTTTGACAAATACTATCACATTTGTCATCAGTTCCAATGAAACGAGTTCCTGTATGGAATGCATGCGTTAAATATCTTTTCTTTCGATACATAATCTCCCACATTATTTCCAAAATATCCGGCATGACAGTTACAAACGTACAAGTTAACCGTGACGTTGGAGTGTCCTCTCGGCACTCCATCCATCCAACTTCAGATATTTTTTCAGGAGAGGAATAATAATCACGAGATCTTGGGAATCATAATCTGTTGACGTTGGTTGTAGATAATATTTTTCTATTTTTTTAGCCTTTTCTTTGGTTATTGATGGTTTTGAGATAAAAATAACTTCGGAACAAAAAAAGCTGCTTACAATTCTAAAAATAATCATCACAATATTTTTCCGTGCACTCGAAAAACATAAAGTTACGGGGCAAAACCTCCTCACGTGTACCCGACAATTTTACCCAGGGCATAATGCGCCCTAAAGACCGTCATTACTCGCCGTAACCATGACGCTGTCACGCGTTATTAAACCCAGCCCCGAGTCTTTCAGCTATTTTATTTGGGCTAAAATAAGAATTAACTGTTCAACCGAACTAGAAAGAACCCAGAGAATAAGCTTTTCACGAGAAAGAAGCTTGCAAACATTATTTCAAAATATTTGATGTTTAGTTTTCATTATTTCACGCCTGATTAATTTCACTCAGAGAAAACAAATCACACAAAGAATTGCTGAACAATCTAGTACAGTAATCGGACAGTGAAATTCTATTTGAAGAATTTCTCTTTGAAATAGAGGAAAAAATGTGAAGCGAAGGATAAATTTTTTCCTCTGTAACATATAATCTTTTGTGGTGGGAGAAAAAATACGAGAGAAAAGGATCAATTTTACTGCATCGCCGGTGCATTTTTACGGCACACCTTTCAGTAATTTTCAGTCAATTTTTTTGTGATTTTTTGTTGAGAGGCCCTGCGACGGAGTTGAGGAAATTTCTTGCTACAAATGCCCTTTCATGATTCTTATCAACTTGATTTATTACCGAGATATAATAATGAGTCATTGCCTTGTTTAATGACAGGATTTTTCCTAAGCTGATCATATTTTAGGAAAATTTGGCCTAAAAATAGTAAAAAGTAGAATTCTCAGTATTTTTCATTTAATTCTAGTATAATGATACTTGAGATACATTTTTTCTTATTTTCCAGAAGTTTTAATTCTAGAATTCAGAAATTTTCGACTCTTAATATAAGATCCTTGGGTTCTTGAATCGAGAACATTCAATTTTTAAAATTAAGATAAATTAAACCTTTTTGTTCTTAAATTATTGACCGTTTCTGTTCTAAAATTCATCTACTCATGTTTATTAACCCTTTGTTATACACATAATTTCAATCAATTTTTGCCTAATGTACAATCATACCAGAATTTATCCCTTCCAAATGCTCTTCGTTCAAGAACTCAATGGCTGTTAATTAGAGGACTTGTCTCACTTGAAATAAATAGATTTTTGGTATTGTATTTCATCGATTTTTCTTCTAAAATTAAGTAACCAGTCGTTCTTTTCAAAGAAAAACACAATCCCTTGGGTTTCTTAAAATCAATAACTTGATTTTTGAAACTAGAAACTTCTTTCGTCCCTGATATCTGAAACATTTCCAAAAAAAAATGCTTCCACTACCTTCCCCGAAAGCCCTCATCATTGAAGCCATTCAATACTCCACAGAATGAGACATGACGAACAAACTCATTCCACTTTACCTCTTCACTGTTGATTGATAAAACAAACCCTAGAAGAAAAAGAAAATAATAGACGAGAGCGTAATCCCCAGATGTCGCACAGCTGTCCCGGAATTCAAGACGATATCTAAACCTCTGGGTATCGGTCACTTCCGTTTTTCGGGTCTTTATTTGCTCTTTCCAAGTCTACTCGGTTCATAAATGGCGTTGATACACCAGCAGCTGCTGGTGGAAGGGGCATTTCAGGATATAAGTCTTGACGGAAACGCTGGCAGCAAACAAACTGCATAAACCTCTCATGATTTTCCAATTTATTCGGCTGCGCCAGAGGAAAATGCGGAAAAAGCACCAAACTCGGATTTAATATATCTCTCACGAGGGAAAAATCATTTCACCCATTTTTTCTCATAATGTATCATAAAACATTGAAATTAATGTCACGACAGACTTGACGTCTGCTTTACGGTTAATAAACCGTTTATATTACCCGGTGAATCATATCGTAAAGAACCTGACGTTCTAAATTTGGATTAACGCCCCAAGGAGATGAGAAAATTGAAGGAGAAAAAGGGGTCCGTAAGATGTCAGGTATATAGTGTCCTTTTCATTACGTCGGAGCCAGCTCGACTGGAAAACACCTCCATCAAAATATCAGAGGGGTCCAGGAGCAGCCGAAATACCACTTCCACGTTTTTACTGGGTGCTATTCCAGTTTGTCAACCGTGAGGATGAAGAACTAGAAGAATGTTATTGGGACGACTGTAAAATTCACTGTGTGCTTAAGAGTTACTCTAATTCCTGGAAATTAGCGTGCTTTCTGTTTGGATTCGCGTGACCTTGGGACTGTAATTTAATGGACTGAATGAGCTGACTCATCAAGCACCGTACACAGAGAGGAATTTCTGTTAAATTTGACCCCTAACTTCTAGTAATTATGCAGCGGACTGGGCTTGCAGGAATGTCTGAAAATTCGAGTTTCAAATGCAATAAGTCAGGGAATTGTTATTTATTTCTGCATATATGCAGGATGCATATATGTATCCTATAGGATACATAGCCCCATTGCAGGGGCAAGTAATATACAAAGTATTTGTACAATAAATAAAATTAATAAATAAAAGTAAAAGTGTACACGAATCAAGAATTAAGAAGAAAAAGGAAAAATACAATTACTTGAAATATTGTAATTTTTATTAGAGTTATCGTACCTTTTGAACAGCTCGAGAATTTATCAGCCGAAGACAGGCTGATTGAAGCAATAATTTATAATTAATTATTGTAGCAATAATTCATCTCAAACATTTAGAATTATCTCCTGTGCAATTCGAACGAATCAGGTCATTATTAATTTTCATTCTAAAAAATTCTCTAGTTAGAAAATAATTCGAGAACATTTGATGATGTTTTCAAAACTTTGAAGAAATTCTCTACCATTCTATAACAAATTCGGAACTTTTCAAAAAATCCAAAGAAATTCTTGCATTTTCTAGAACAGTCGAATAAATTTGTGTTTTCTTCTAGGTAAATCTGAAAAATCTGGCGTGTCAGCGTACTGTAACATGGACCATATTTCAGTAGCGAGGCGGTCAAACTGTTTAAGTCGATTTTGATTATTCGCCAGTTTTTCATTACTATCTCGAAATCTTAGGGAGATAAAAACAATGTTGTTAGACAACATTGAGGGCTACAAAAAAGGTAATTACAAAAATTTCGTTGTCTCCCTTAGATTCTGAGATATTCCTTGAAAATTCACCTAAGGGTTAAATCGACTTGAACCATTTTACCACTTCGCTACTGATTTTATACATAAACTTTCGGAAAATTCTAGCAACTTCTAGAAAGGAATTCAAGAGGAGTCTTGAATGTTCTGGAACATTCACGAAAAATCGCGGGTTTTCTACAAAGTTTCGTAAAGCCTCATTTTTCTAAAAAAGAAAAACAGAACTTTCCCGGTTGAAAAACTCGTATAAATCCTTAACAAATCGTGATTTTCAATCAAAACACAATACCGAAAATGGGAATTGCTCGGGTAACGCCGGGGGCGCCAGCCACTAGGAAATAATTCTGTCAAGAAAATGTTTTTCGCTTCGAAACGTAACAGCGGGAATTTCTTCAGTTGTCTAAAGACACATGCATTTCCTTGAGGTCAAAGTCCCTCTCCCCCTTTACAGAAATCGAAAAGCATGTTTGCTCATAATTATTTACTCAACCGTAACCATTTAAGTTTCAAAAATACGTTGAACCCAGTCCGATAATTTATTATCGTCCATCAGTAAACATCCGTCCCACCCCTGCTTTAAAATTCAAAAATTCAATGACCGCTGCAGACAGCCCTGATAATCACAGAGTACTACATCTTGCGCCAATGTCCCCAAGTTAACATTTGGCTTTCGGTGGGAAAATTTGGTAAATCGTATGCATGAACAGCGGTTGGCGCGTGCCAACGCATAAAATTGTAACCCTCGAGAGCACGCAAACCCCTCCCCCCTTCTTTTACCGTCAATAAAAACTTTGGGTACGAGATTACCTGACACGCAACCCCTCGAGGGTCATTTCCCCGCTAGTTGACAGTCGGTACAGCAGGTAACGGCCGCACTGGGAGACTTGTGAACTCACGCTGAGAGAATATTGCCCGGGTGGTACCTTCGGGCTATTGGAATTATGGAGTCTGGTTAGTCTATTACAACAGCCAACGTTAATTGAAATTTTCGGGGGTCGAAATTCATGGTTTCCAATACACTTGAGGGTGAATGAGGTGAGGGTCGAGACTGATTGATTGGCATCGTTTAAACGGGGAATTGAAAAATATTCTCATCGCCCTGCTCCTTCGACCCTCTATTTGTAATTCCCCTTTTTTATTTCGTTTGAATTAATAAATTCACGAGTATTCCGTTATTGGATTCCTGAAATTTTCGCTGCAGTAGTTACCTGATGAATTATTATGTGAAGGGGCAGAATTTATTTCGATATGTGAATTACTACTTCGGAGAAAGGTTGCTTGCACTAAAAGCACTCAAATTTGACGGAAATCCTCAGTTAATTTTTATTAAGTGAGAGTTCTCATGGAATTCCAAGAGTTTTCGGGCTTGAAAAACTCCAATTTGATTGAAAAATCAATGAAAACTGTAGATTACAACTCAATAATTCCATGAGAATTATTAGGAATCATGAAAAGTCAGATGAATGTATTTTTTTTATTTAATGAATTCAAAATTCAAGTAGATTAGTTAATGCTTGTCCTTTAATTTTTTAAAACTTTCAGTGGAATTTGAAATGTCATGATTTTTCTTCGCTAGATCGAATTCAATGTCGCTCTCCGGAAGTTACTACTAAACTATTCATGAAATTCCATTTACAATACGTTTCTGCAAATGTTTTTTCATTTCATTTTTGAACATTCCATGGTTATGAAATTTCTTTGTTTAGTGTTTCAATGGAAACTTCACGAATAGAAAGAAATTTAATTAAATTTCAGTTTAAAAAATTATTCAGTCGATATTTGGAAACATTAAAAAAATTCAAACCATTTTCATACTAAATATTCTGCTTTATTTGTACTTTAAATTATACTGAGAATAAAATTATATTTGCCAAGAAATCATTTTCTTGGGAGACGATTTTATTCGTTTAGAAACGTATTTCTCCAAATATTATAATTACGTTGAATTAGGAGATGATTATGCTACATATGACCTTGAATGAACACTTCATTATTTCAGGGATGACCATCAATATTCCGATTCTTCAATATTAAAGAATTTCCGACTTACATTGATTAAGGTTTAAAAATACTAATCGAAATTAAAAAATAGTCAAATATTTGATAATTCAAATTTTCAATTGATGATCAATTAAACATTTAATAATATGGAACTGTAAATGTTCTATTAAGTAAATAATACTAAATTCCTTATACGGGATTTTCTACTATCCAAACAATCGTCAATCTTCATAACTAAATCACTGATTAATAAACAATTCGGAATTTCAATATTTAAACTGATGATTACTTCGACAATTAAAATTTAAAAGTGATATTAATGAATTGACTACTTGATAATTTAGCGGTAATTATAATTTATGGACATGGCTATTCCTGTACTATTTTTCAATTTTTTCAAATTTGAGATTTTCTTCCGTAACATAATTTGGAATAATTCTAAATGTTAATAATCGTCAGTGCATTTGAATCTATTTCTCCTCCTTTATCGCATTCAATGTCACTTTCCTGAAATTTACTATTAAACTACCCACGAAATATTCATTTTTTCGACATTTACAAATCAGTCACTATCACGAAGATACTTAATTTCGTTTGTTATAGCTGATACAATTCCCAATGAAAAGCGTAATTGCCATTTTCTTCTAATATTCCACTGTTAAAATTTTTTTAAATTTAGTAACAGATGCAGTTGAATTCTCAATATTTTGAACTTGAATTCAATTTCAATTTAAATTGCTCATGGAATTCCGGATTCATCTTGGAAATTCAATAAAATTAATTTTTTCATGATGAATGATCATTGAATTTTCAAGGACAATTTGGATTTTCAAACCTATCGTGGAAGTTAAGCAATGCGTTCAATTAAATTTTCAACACATTAAAACATCAGAAGAAAAGTTGCCTGGATTTTCACGATCTTCAGTCATTTTCATTATCATATGAACCTGAGAAATCAAATTCCATTGAATATTCAAGCAAAATGACTGCTTTATGACTAACAAGATCAATGGAAATTCCATGTAAATTATTCGTTGTTAAAAATTCAAATATTTTTCACTTTAAATTTAAAGAGTAATTTTCTAACTGTGTATTCCTTCCGGAGTTAATTATAATAAAGTTGAAAGCCGAAATTATAAGAAATATTTTGACTTGAAATTTGGCGCAGAATAGTGGTAGAATCGTCGAAATAAGTTTATTATTCACTCACTTCACCCACATCCATGATTATTATTTTTTAATGAAAGCGCAGTATTTCCGCAATGTACCCAGGGCGGGTTCATGAGCGTCGCTTTACTCCAAACAATGCAGGAATTTCGACAATGAAGCAATGTAACAGAGCATCCGGACGCGAGAGAGCGTGCAGTCCTCCAGAGTTTCACGAAACTATGACAACAAAAAAAATCATTTCAGAGAGAAAAAAACCACTTGGAGGGTGCGCTACAACATTAAACGTGGACGTGTGAGTATCTGGGCGTCGCCTAATGCAAACAGAAAAACATGAAAAAAGGAGTCAACGTCACGTGTACCCTGACTATAACTTATACAAATGGCTTCCCTTCGTTCTATTCCTTGGGCATGTCGACGAGAGAAACGGGGTATTAAAAGGGAATAGCAAAAAAAACGAATATTACGGGGTGGAACAAAAGAAGAATTGAAAAAGTAAATATATCGTTTCTCGTGGCTCATACGGACATCGACTAAGCTGCTCTTGTAGTTCGTTCGGTGGAGGATGCAGAGGAGTGAGGAAAATGAAAAATGGCCAGAACCATTACTGAGCCTCTCTGCGTTATTCCGGGGGGAAAAAATATTGGGGGAGAAGTGTAATCGGTGTTGTTGCAATCGGGGAGATATTCCCGACAATTTTATACCCTTCATCATGTATTGGAAAGCATAAATGAAAGGGAAAAAATATGTATAGTTCTGCTGGTAAATATCAAGTTGGAGGGAAAACTTGATATTTGTATTTTTGTTGGTAGAAACTTGTTTGAAGGAAATAAATGGTTTTATGATGAAGGTAGATGTTTTTACATTAGCATATTGAAAATATTCAGGCATAAATAATAAGATAATTCAATGGACTGTGGGTTGGTCACGTTCTGTTTTAGTTCACCACGTTTTCGTTAACAGGAATTGAAATTCATGGACAGTTTAGGAGTAGTTTTCAACAGAGCGACATTGAATTCGACTTAGGGGCGAGGAAAATTTGGAACGTTCGAGGTTCACTGACAGTTCAATGAGATTCTAAATTATTCAACAGCAAGAAGTGCAGAAATTTTAAACTTAGGGGAATTTTTAATCAAAACATGAATCTTCCGTAAAAACGGAAGTTCTACTACGCTGAACTTTTAAGTAATTGAAAATTCAACCACATATTTACCCAAATTTTCCTGATTACTATTGACAATTTCCAACAATTTTTCCATAAAATTGTGAAATAATGTTGTTAAATGGCATAAATAATAGAATAATTTAATGGATTATAAGTTTTTTCTACGGTCTATTTCAGTTCACCAAGTTTCCTTTTTATAGATTGTCCGAAAAATCTGAAATTAATGGATAGTTGAGTTATTCCCAAGAGAGCAACATTGAATTCGATTGAGGGCGGAGAAAAATTAGGAAAGTTCGAGTTTTAATGAAGAGTCAAGAGAATTTCAAATTTTTAAGCAGTATTAAGTTTAGAACCTGCCAACTTACTTGAATTTTCAATTAACACATGAATATTCAAGACCAATTACGCTGAACTTTTAATTAATTGAAAATTCATAAAGATATTCACCAGAATTTTCCTGGTTCCCATCAATTTTCATGGAATACTTGAACTGAAATTGACAATTGGCAACGATTTTTTCATAAAATCGTGAAATAGTGCTGTCGGATGGCATAAATAATAGAATCATTCAGTGGATTATGAGTTTTTTTACGTTCTATTTTAGTTCACTAAGTTTCTTTTGTATAGATTGTCAAAAAAATCTGAAATTCATCAACAGTTTAGAAGTCATTTTCAAGAGAGCGATATTGAATTCGATTTAAGGGGGAGAAAAAATCGGAAAGTTCGAGTTTCACTGAAAATTCAACAGAATTTTAAGTTTTTAAATTTGGAATTTCGTGAATGTTCAATCAAAACATGAATATTCGGTGAAAAAAATATGCTGAACTTTTAATTAATTGGAAATTCAAAAACATATTTACCCAAATTTTCCTGATTATCGTCAATTTTAAGGGTATAATTGACGTGAAATTTACAGTTTCCGCATTTTACAATAAGATAGTGAATTTCGAATGATAAAATTCCTCGAAATTTCAAGTAAAACTGTAATTTCAATAATGCAATTACAAAATGACAATTATGTGCATTTAACCGTTTTAGAGTTATTCACGATAGCGTTTGCTCAAGTCTGTGGAATACCATATATCGCATGTAGTGCTATGTAGTTATACGTAGTGCATTCCAGAGTAAGATAAACTTCTGCACCTCTTGAATTGGGTGGTATCTACACTTGCCAAGTTCTCGATGTACTATATGCACGACGAATATATGCACTACTCAATAAAATTTATTTGATAAAATCGCGATTTCATCTAATTCTCAGTAGAATTAACGTATTTGAGAAACTCTGATCAATTGATATTCGTAGGTAAATGGCCATCTTTCATCATCATCAAGTCAATAAAAAAAGTGTCATAAAAAAATCCCCTAAATGAAGAGGATGAACAATAATTTTGATGTTTTATCATTCAGATCACGTGTGCCAGTGAGATGAATAGACTGCGGTGCAGAATGCCCGATGCATTGGAAATGTGATAGAATGTATTGAAAGGCACGAATGAGGGGAATGGGATTACATGAGCGAGGGAATAATAATGATAAGAAGCATGTCGATATTGCATGGCGGTCGCTCACGTCAGGCACTTGCTTCAACTATTCATCGAGGGTGAGTTTTTGAGAAACTCCCAACCCCTTGAAATGTGTGTCAGAGTCATTAATCCATCCTCACGAGTTTTTTTGATGTTCCTGGAGGGTGAAGGCCTCGGGGGAATATTTTTTTCTGTCATGTCGGGTAGATTTTTACGACGTAAACAAACATACCCCGGTGTGAGACACTTGCAGAACTCGACAGGTCCCCTAATCCGAGTTCAGGAAGTTGTGTTCTGTAACTTCACGGGTCTGTGGGGGATTACAATGGACGATGTCATCTGTTCAGTCTGGGTTTCGGAATTTCCGGAAGTTGCAGGGAATTTCGGGAGTTGATTAAGATTGAAGGGATTGGAATTTAATTTTCATCGGCTATAGAATTGAGGGAGATTTGATAACTCATGGAGAAAATGTAGAAGATAACACTGAAATGTAGGAGAGAGTGGGGTACAATGGACTGTCTCTATTCGTTAATTCGGATCTCATTTTAAAGTTTAAGGTATATCTATAGAAAATACGTTTTTCTTAAGATTGTCCCCATGTTTTTTCATAGATAATGTTTATAATAGTCCCCAGCTACGGAAAAAAATGCTAACTAGATATACTACACAGTTTTGGAGGTAATAAATAATGAAATGCAGGCTTCTAACACGCGAGGCATAAGCCAAACGGAGGTTATTGGTCCCCCCCAACTCGATTTTTCCATGTTGTGAGAAAATGATACGGTGTTCTTAAAAAACTGTGTTTGTAAAATTTTGTACTACATAGTTTTTGTGATATTCTACTCTAAAAAAATGGAGATTTCGTGAAAGCATTCCTTATTTGATTCAAAAAATTAATTAACAAATAATTTCTTATTTGATTCAAGCAGTTATTATCGCCTGCATCAACAATACATGAGAATAAAAAAACTCCCCACGCGGAAAAATTTATATTTTGTAAAATATATGAAAAACCATCTTAAATTGGCCCAATTTATACAAAAAAATGTATAAAATGTATGGTTTATATATATATATTTTATATATTCTTTAGAAATTAAAAAAATTTTTTTGACTTTTTACGCTGCCATTCTCAAATTATTGATTAAAAACAGTCCGTTTTACCCCGGTTGCCCATACACTATTAGAATTTTTTTAATTTCAACAGCATCCGCATTAGTCGAAACAAAAATTGCAGATGAGAAAAATGTAAAACTTGACATTAGTATAATTAATGTCTTCATTCTCCCCAAATGAAAGCAATTCCATTCCTTTCTTCTCCTCTCTTTCACTTCATCTCCTGAAAATTACCATAAAAGTAACAATTTCGCTAATTCATCCCCAGTCCCGTAATGAATTACTCCCATTACCAATCTTTCTCCAACTTCTTTCCTCCTCCATTTCCCTTAACCCCTCGAGTATTTATGCCCCCCCCCCCGTAAAAGTGCTTAAAAAGAAAAATGCCACCACGATGGTCCCCGTCGGCATCATTCATTTCAATTTCACCTACAGTCGGACGTGTCAGTTCACGTAGACTTTTCGGCATTTTTCGCCATTATAAAGTATCGACGGTCACCCTGAAACAGAAGATGAAGAATTGTGTAAATTTCCGGGTTCGTTTGAGTTTTCTCTTCCTCCTTGGCACTTTTTTCAAAGGAACATAAAGCTGCGGGGGTCGCGTTTTTATTTGTCGGGGGGCAGCGAAGCTTTGTGTGCCGGCGATTGTAATGAAGAGGGTCACACAGAGAGTGGCAAGATGTCTTTCAAGACCGCGGGATAGCGGAGGACCCGGCGGAGGGGAAGGTTCGCTGCCGGAGTCAGTGATTCTTGGACCACCTCAGATGATTCATTCACTGAAGCCGTTCGGCTTCATCTCTTCATCTTCACTTTGAAGGGACCGAATAAGACTCAGAGGATCAGCGACGATTTCACTCTTATAGAACATTGATCGGCATCAATCATTAATATGGAATTGTCCATGGACTATTGAGTGATCATTTCCAAATTTCATAAAAGAGATTGTCGATTAGCCAAATAATCGTCAATCTTCCGAACTCAATGATCGATTGATAAAATAATTCGGAATTTGTATATTTAATTGATGATTAATTTAATAATTAGAAAATTGATGAGTAATATTAACAATTGACTTATTCAAAATTTAACTTTATTTAAAATTTATGATTATGCCGATATCTGTTCTGGAATTTTATTACCCTTCGAGATGATCATTGAATGCTGTTGTCTGTGTTGAATAGGAAAATTTTTTTTTCAGGCTTCGTTGAACAATTTAATCAAAATCTGGGCGGTTTAATATTTCTGGTTTCGAGTGATGCAATGGAATTAAAGAAATGTCAGGACTTTTCATTGTGCAGTGGTAGAATTTTCTGTGCGTAGGCTTTTGGTTAGAAATATATTCATGGATTTAAGTCGTTAGTTTGGGGAACTGTCGTTTCCGATTAAGACTTTTCAGAATGTGGAATGTCTATGATGCTCATTGACTATTTATGGTAATTCTGATGAAATAGAGGAGTCGTCTCGTAAATTTGGGATATTGTAGTGAAAGTCGGTCGATTAACCTGAAAAGTAAAGAGTAAAACTTTTTTATAAAGTTTTCTGATGAACACAAGTGGGAATAGATCTTTGTTAATAAATTAGCAATTTGCTTCCCACTGGAATTTCTATGATGATCAATGAAAGCCTTCACCTCCATAATTATTATTAAGGGGTAACCAGAATGCCACTAAATTTCCAAATTTTTGAACAAATTACCATGAAGATCAATGTGCTTTGGGTTCGAAAAATATTAATAACTTTGAGCAGGAAATTTGTTTGAAAATTTGGAGGAAACGGTGGCCTTCTGTTACCCTTTAAGAACTCAAGGTCAATTATAAGCGAAACGACGCGTATTGACAATAACATAGTGCAGTTTATTGTTTTCTCCAATACCCCATGACCTTGAATTCTATGACGATGTCTTTTAAATTGAATTTAATAATTCACTGAATTCAATTGTTTAGATATTGTTGGCCTAAACAAGACTTGTTTGTGAACTTGTTCGTTCTTCTTTCACTGTAGCATTGACAAAAATATTTAAAATCAGATTGGATTCATTTAAACAGTTATTTTTTCAGTTGTCGTTGACAAATGATCGATCACATATACACATGGATATAACCGGACTCCGAAATAGCATATTCGGACTCCTGAGGTCAAAATTAGTTACCCTGTCCTAAAAAATTGGAAATTTCAGATTTGACAAATATAATGCATCCACTTGGAAGCAAAAGATTTGAACTTTCATTGGTGAAGGATATCAATATTGAATTCATATTTAATTCTTTAGACAATTTTGTAATTCTTAACCACTCAGATGGATATTTATTTTTCCATAAAAAATAGTGATTTAGGTTTGATAATTTCAAGTAAAAATCTGAAAATTGAACTGAAAATTAGCAATAATTTAGGAAGATTTCTACACAAAGTCTCATAAAATTAATTAACCAAAAAAAGTATAAATTAAACATTTAGAAGCACTTGAGTGATGTTTCCCCGAATAGATGATGAAAATTTTATAATTAGACCATGAAAATTGAGATAGAGAGCTAGAGTTCTCCCCATTGAATCATTGTCGATTATTCTTAGACAGTCTAGGAAGCTCTTGACTCACAATAATCACGACTCCATAAACCCCAAGCTTCCTAGATACAACATCCACATTCAGAAAAGTTCTAGGAACAACGGAAATGCTGAACAACATGTTCGCGCTGCCTAAAACGTCGTAAAATCTCCGAATTAAGAGGTCCCACAGAATAGTCATTTGCACGGCATTAAAAATACGGTTTCATTGGCTGGGGGAAATGACTAGAGAGCGAAATGGGATTTTGTTTTTTGACGGTGGGCTTTTACGAGTGGGTGGTTCAAGCGAATAAATAACTTTTGAAAGTCCTGACTTTTCTCCCTGGGGCCAGTGTCGTTGGAAAGCCATAAATGCATAGGGATAAATGTCAAGGGGAATGATGCCGACTGAGTTGAACCTAATAGAAGTGTTATTCGTACGTGTCTTGGAGTGGTAATGGGGAACCATTGCTATCGAACTCGTGCTGAGTAATTTGGTTGAGCATTAATTGAATCAAGGATATCTCCACTGGGAGAAAAAATTAGCTCTGCCGAAAAACTATATGTTCCACTGGAAAATATTTGATGGAGTGGAGGAGCTTTACTTGAGGGAAATTGAACAACATTGTTAGAAAAAAAATGAAATTTCATGGACAGTTGACTACTAATTTTCAGGACAGTGACACTGAATGCGATTTAGGGGAAAAAAATCATGAAATTTCAGGTTTCACTGAAAATTTAGTTTAATTCCAAAATTTTAAGCTGCATAAAGACGAGAATTCCTTAATTTATTCGAATTTCCAATCTAATATGAATATTCAGTGCCGAATTACATTGAATTTTCAGGAAAATCTGAAATCTCTGATTTTTTCCCCCTAAATCGCATTTAGTGTCACTGTTCTGAAAATGTCAGAATATATTTACCGTATTTTTCTGGTTTTCTATTTATTTTCAGGGAAAAATGGAACTGAAATTTACAGTTTTTTTTTATTTTTCCACGAAAATCTGAATTTTTAATGACGAAATTCCTTGAAATTTCAGTAGTAATTAAATTCGATAAAAATTTCCAAAAAATGTAGTGGAAATTTCACACAAAAATGTTTAACAGTGAACTTGATAGATGGAAATTTATAATACTTTTATAAAAATTAAATTTTTGTCGTGACCATCAGAAATATTTCTACACTGAGAGAAAAACAGCCGAGTTATCAAACGAGACTTACTTGTGCCGAAAACATAGTTTTGAAAATTATCACAAAAGAATTATTTTGTGCCAAACATGCGATTGCACAAAATAATTAATAATCTATTTATTGCACAAATAGATTTAGTCTTTTGAAAAAAAAATCTATTCTCTGTGCAAACAACATATATTCACCTGACATTTCCTAATTCTTACCCACGAATTACCCTGAAAACCGCAGTTTTCGACGATCTTTTAATCAAATTATGAGAAACTCAGTGAGCTATATGATTTTTCGATGACTAAATTGCTTAGAATTTTAATAGCCGCTTCACGTGTTAAGAAATTTCGGAATTTTCCCTTAAAAATTTAGACAGAAATGTTCAATTCTAGAAATATTTGTAGAATATGAACTTCCAAAATGAAATTACTAAAGAATTTCGTCTAAAATTTTCAGTGCAATTCTTGGAAACTTTTCATCAAGGGGAGTCCCACTAAAATTTCAAGAAATTTCGTTACAAAAAATTCATAATTTGCTGAAAAAATCAGGGGAAACGGCAAATTTCATTCCAATTATTCCAATCAGTAGAAATCAGGAAGATTTCCATAAAAATAACCTTGAATTTTCAATTAATCAAAAATTCAGTGTAATTTTCCACACAACAGCCACATTGTGACTAAAAACTCAAGTAATTTGGGGAATTCTCGTCTTCCTACTGCTCGAAAATGTAAAATTCCATGACTATTTATCCTCTAAATCAAATTCAATGTCGTATTTCTGGAGACTAGTACAAAGCCATTCATTAAATTTTTGTCTCCCTAACAGAAACACATAATTTTACGATGAAAAGTTCAACGAAATGTTTCACCCCATAAAATAATCCACGAGTTGATTTTGCATAAATTCATTCATTCATCTTGCTTTATCGCTCCACGACTGAATTATTCCATCAATGCCCTCACATCACCCAGAAATCTCCCAGAACGATCCTCAACATTTCTCGCCGGATGAATGCCAGTTTCAATGACGATGACTCGTACTTGAATCACACTGTCAAGAATATCTTGACTGGACTCATGTAAATGCACTGAACGCCTGCATCTCCCCATGCCCGGTAAATATAGAGCCGGTTTCTCCTCCACTCACTGGTGCTAATCTTGGAAGGCGTCAGCTGTGCACTTCATTCCCCATTATCCTCGATATTTATTCAAATTCGATATTGTTAACTCCCCCGGAAATACCAGCGGTTTTCATTTTTTCCCTCACCCCTTTAATTAGAAAATTACTCCAGCATCATGGGTAATACGAATCAACATGGAAATTGAATGAATTGGCTGCCTCGAAGGAATTTAATCGACCCACGTGTTTATCTCATTTTAATAGCGCGAATTACCGCGTTGAAAGATTGTTGGGTGAATTCCATTAAAAGTTTCGCAATTTTAATTACGTGAGTTCAATTAATTCGCCATAGGGTAAAATGGAAAGGCGAATAAAACACATCAGAATGCTCGCCACAGGCCACAAACGAGATTGAAAGTTTTAATGCATGAATTACAAAATTTATTTCACACTCTTTGAATGAAAAATGAAAGAAATTGCTTTTTTATTAATAAATTAGAAATATGCTTCCGAATGGTCAATTTGCGCATCATCTGCTTCTATAGTATATAATTCATCGTTATATATCATTTTATTAAATTCAATGAAATTTCTTCTTTAATCAATTGTGTTATATTTTAAATTTAGTTTAATATTTGATGAGTTTGTAAATATGAAGTAATATATGTCTATACTATTCATTTATTCAATGAATGTGATGTCAAAGTAGATCGTTTTAATGATAATTGAATCAATTTTGACCTTTCTTTTTCTTATTCAAATAATTAGTGGAAGTAAATTTTCCAATAGATGGAAAATCAACAAACTTTTGAATGCTATGTGAAGAATTCCGAAATTCTTTTATAACTCGAATTGAAGAATAATGGTATCTATATTATAGAGTGAATTTGAAACATCATATTTAACCGAACCAACGACTATCGGTGTCGAACGATCTTTTAACTTCGATAGAGTGGCCTTGAATCTAATATTTTCAGCCATCACTAAATGAATTTAGAACATGATACCCAAAGATATCATTCAAATTGTAATTTTCATAACATAACAAATATTTTAAAATTATTCTAAAAATCAAAACGACAATTGCAGTTATCGTCTTCATCTTCGAACTCGGTCGAAGAGACATTCAAAGAATTTAAGCCATCATAAGCCATCATTCAATTAATTCATTTTTGGTTGTTAAAATTACTGGAATTTGAAGATTAATATTATTCCATGTAAAAAATATCATCAATACTTTTTTAGCTCCTATTCTCCCAATTTATTAAAAAAATCTTGCATTGTCAGACTTGATAATTATAATATCAACACCAAGTTTATTGTTACCAGTCAGACTCGCGCAAGAAAAATATGTTTCACTCTCATATACATGATTGCACCCTGTCTGACGAATCTACCTACAAACAAATGACTTCATTTATCGAATCGAACCAGCAGGCGGAAACAGATAGAAGAAAGCAGGAAACTGGCGCCAGTGCCGCCGTCAATATTATAAATAGACCCCATTTTGTCTCAGTTTCTATAGACTCTCAACACCCAGGAAATGAAGGAATACCCACGATTTATTCACATCGCAGTTGCTATCTTCGAATTATTATTTCTGTATTGTATATTTCTGAGACTATCGCATGGGAATCACCACATATTGCACATCAAAAACATCTGGTGTGACAATAATTGTTTGTCAAACCATTGTCCTGAACATCACCGGGAAATCCTTCACTTTATCGCCATCGTTCCGTGGAATTTCATTGGTGTGCCGTATTTCCTGGTTTAATCGTATTGAACCGGGGATTTCAGCCATCGAATTATCACTCATCCGTTTGCTTTCATCGAGTTTAGTGGATTGGAATGATTAATGGCATCCCAAAATTCTACATAGTATGCATCACACAAACTGATGAATACCAAATTTGTGGGAAAAACGAGTTTTCACAAAAGTTTTGTTTCTTATACTTCAATTTCACAAAATTGAAATTTTGAAATTTAAAACAAGAATTTTTGTTGTGTTTCTCGGACTTTTTTAAAGAAAAGTTCGATATTAATTGTGGGAAAATATCGAGATTTTGTTTCCACACATTACAATTTGTAAGGATGAAAAATAAGGTTCCGGTTAAGGCTCTTAAGTTCTTGAGAATCCTGATTTGAGTAGATATACACTGTTAAAAATTTTCGTCTGAATTTTCGGTGCCAAATTCCGGAAATTTTTATCGTATTCAAGTTCTACTGAAATTTCCGAAAATCTCGTGATTAAAAAATCAAATATTCCATTGATTTTCTGTTCAAATGATCTGGAACTCAATAAAGTACTTGATTTTTCAGGTTAATTATTTTGTGACAATTCAGGGAAAAATTGAAATTTCACAACCATTTTTTCCTTAATTCCGATGCAATGTCACTCTCACCAGATTTGCTATAATATTTTCCATGAAATTTCAAAAAATTTCCAACAGAAATGGGTTTTTAATTTTACAATATTTTTGCTAATAAATTATCAATTTGCTTCCAAATGGAATTTCTACGACGATGGATTTCAAATTGAATTCAATGATTCATTGAACTAAAAATTGCCCCAAAGTTGAAATTTTGTACCTTTCCCTGAATATTGGATTCAAAATAAATTTTTTTAACAACAGATGATGCAATGAATCTCATGATCGAACTCGGTCAAGATGGCATAGGGAAGAATATTTAAATCACAATGGGATTCATTTAAACAATTATTTTTCAAGTTAAAAACGATCAGTCACATATACACATACATTCATACATTTGCACATGATCTAAAAAAAGCATATTTGAACTCCTGAGGCGAAAATGATCTATTCTGACACAAAAAATTGGAAATTTCAGATTTAACGAATACAATGCATTCACTCAGAAGCAAAAACAGCAATTGTCCACTTATTCACTTAATAATCAGCCCTGGAATATTTTCCGTATCCTTCTCTCCGTGCATCAATCGATTATTGAAGCTATTTTCCCTGTCAATCCATAAAAAAAATTGATCAATCCAAAATGAATGTGATTTCGCTGTTCCGCCACTTTCCATATCCATCAAATCCGAAAAACCACCGGAATTGCCCTAGAACATTGTGATTGATGATGGCAGCTCTCTAAAAGGCATTCGAACTTTGCGTCCGTGACCTGTATAACAACCTGAAAGCCTGTCACCACCTCCCACCCCACGCGAGACAGCAGGAAATGCAAGAAGTTACACAATACCTGATCGATGGTTTTTTCCGGGCAAAGATTTTTCGCCGCCGGTTCGATTTCCTGAGTAATATCCTATGAAAACAATCCTAACACAATCCCAACAGACCTTGACACTGAAACTACCCTAAAAGCCCATCGACAGTTGAAGGACTGCAAGCAGCCGGAAAGGGTGGAATCGAACGAGTGCCAAAGTATCCCTGAAAATCCTCAAAGGGATCTCATTCTCCCGTTATCTGTCGTTTCCATTTCACCAACGGCTTAGCGCACCAACCAGAATCTACGAAAAGGATCGGTAATCCAATCTGAAGGGAGTGAGCTTGCGGTGATACAGCTCTGTGTACCGTCGGAGGTTTAGCTATTTCGATTAGGTGTATCACGATGGCTGGGATGAGACGAAGGACAAGTATTGGAATTGAAGTTGGATGCTGCGGTGTTGGTGTACCTTGTTTCTGCGGTTACTTCCGTTTTCCATCGCCGTATCGATGGCTCGCACGTGCGAACGTGATTGGGGTTTTTTAAGTACGCTCTTACCCACCATCCAAAACTTGATTGCGGTTGATGCACATATCGATCCGTTATTTTCGTATTCCGGGAGGTTTCGCTACTTGGCGCAGTGATGACTGGCAGGGAGAGGGCCTGTGCAACGTTTTCATGATTCTGTTGGAAGGAAATGTTGATTTGGAAGTCTCGTTGAGGGGAATAATCTGGAGGCCTTGACGCAGGTTGAACGCAGTTCAATGCTGTCAACAATTACTGCTTTCAAGTCTTCAACGTTCTTAACAATGTGAGTTTCTTGAAACTTGTTTGAGATGTTTTTCAATCCAAAATCAAAATACTGGTTGGTCCTGTTTGATTAAGATTGGTTGAGGATTGTGAGTATTCTACATAGATAGGATAGTATTCTAGACTGCATCGTTTTTCTGATTCATTTGAAAGGAGAAGCTGACGCGAGTTTGGAAATCTAGATGAGGGCAATAAGATAATGAGAAAGTGTTGATTTAGATTCCATCTGATTTGAATGATATTGAAGAGCACGTGGGTTTAAAGAAATATTAGTTTATCAAGTCAAAATGAAACGAAGATAAAATACAAAGAAAAGTGTCAAATCGGAATAAAAAGGAAGAATGTGAAAGCAATTGACAAATGTCAATTTCAGATGAGAAGTTTAGAACTGAATGCATAAACGATGGAATGCATTTGGGAAAATTGGAGATTTGTTACAATATCAATAGGTTGAAAGAGAACTTCAACCAAAGGTTCCGGATATTTGATAATATCAACCTTTTCGAAGTTGATTCATCTATTTTGTGAAGTTTTCTTCGTTTTTCATATAAGTCTCCTAAAACTTGCGTAGAAGGTAATTTAAAAATACGTAAAGCATCATCGAAGATGCCCTTGTTTTCCGAGAAGGTCATCTGTCCTTGATTTTGAAAGACAAGAAGACTTGCATTAGATGACTTTTCGTCTTAAAATCAAGTCATTTTCAGTCATGAATGCAGCGACCAACTAACAAGATGAATTATTGAAAATAGTTACTATATTTTTCCCCTTGCGATTGTTCGCCAAAACACCACGAATGAATAGAACCGTTTTTTCAATTACATATTGATAACTACAATACCCAGCAACAATTGACATCAAAGTTAATTGCCCTTTTTCGCATTCAACCTTCTGCAGAACAGTTCAACAAAGGGCCTGGGGCGCGGTCAATTAAAAAAATGAATCGACCCCTCAATGTCTCATTACCCGCTTCCTGTCGCCGGGCATACGCACTTTCTTTATGACCCGGCTAACGACCATTTTTCTCATCTTATCTTTCAGCGTTTGAAATAAAGGACACTTTTTATTTTTAGAAGCCTCTCGTTCTGTTAATGAAAGTAAGAATGACAGCCGAGATTCTCCAGCTTTTGGAATTCTTCAATGCCGACGAATGTCAGTGTTGTGCGTAGAGTCTGGTTAATCGAATAAGTGATAATGACTTCCTGTTGTCATTCCATGGGCTTTTATAACAATTACTCTGTTATCTCTGGGGCAGATAAATCTGTTACATTTGAGAACATTAAAGCGTCGTTACTGAACACTAAAATGTCCAAGCTGTTTACCCTTCTGATTCTTATCGAGTCGTTGATATAACTGCAAATACCATTTTCCGATGTCGACAAACAATCAATCGATTGTTTCTTTATCGCGACAAGATTTAATTCGATGGAAGCTATCCGACATGATGCCGTTTCTCTGATCAAATAGAGTGGGAGTCCCTATGATAAATTTGCACCAAATCTGGGGCAATATATCACCCCATTCGCTCTCCAAAACAGGGATCAATCCCCCACTGAAGAAAAATTCGCCCATTCGTCAATGTAACGTGGGGTCTCTGCAGCGATCGATACTCCCCGAATGCAGATAAAAATAATTGCATTTCTGTTTTCTTAGATATGAGAAAAATGGAACAAAAACATCTCCCAGTTTCTCGAATGTTCCTCCTGGCGATTTCGAGTATCCATCATCTCTTGTTTATCCGGTTATTGGGTGCTCCAGATTCTTATCAATGAACTTACCTCTTCGTGGCTCAAATCCACGGGAATGACGAGCAGGCGGAAAATTATTGAGAGGCAATTGGGCCGGCCTAGTTTGGCTCAAGAGTTCTTCAGGGGTTCGGTATTGTTTTTTTCAGATGACAGAGGCGTGATTAAAAAGTTTTGAGGACACTCACTCAATTTTTCATCTTTGAAGTTGAAAGTACGAAAGGTTAGAATGTGAACCTAAATATTATTCATCAGAACAATTTTTATTCAAAAATAACAAAAACAATTCAAATCTGAAATTTAATGACAATCTTGAGCTTTCACCAATAAGTTGTTCGATTATGGCATACTTTATACAGGTTTTTTTTAGAATTTTTGAGACTAATCTCAGTTCGATAATACAAACGGTTACCAAGATCGGCGATGGTCGGAAATTTGTTAACAACAAATCAATAAAATTTCAGAATTTTTGATGAAAATTGGCTCGATAAACGAGAGGTTTGAATGTGCATCTGACATCGAATTCAGTTCCGTATTCTTCATGTATTGAAGAAAAATATTAACAATAACTTGAAAAAAAAATCGAGTCGTCTTGTGTTGATAATTTTATCCATTTCATGGGGAAATTTTTAGAATTTCGATATCTACAATAGTAAGAATGATAATGAATTTTTATTAATCACTGAACGGGTCTATACGACATATAGACGCCGGCCGGTAAAACAAGCTCTCGGGTCGAGGGGTTAAATTTCTACAAATGTTTATTGCTTTTTTTAAAGTCTAGAAGCAAGTTATTGCCATTTTTATTGACTCAGAAGCTGTAAATAATTCTATAAACGTGAAGTAAAATTTCTGGGATTCCAAAGTGCTGAGTTTTCGCAATTCCACCTGGACATTTCATCTTCTTCATCAATAAGGCGTAAAACATGAGTAAAATCCCCAAATTTTCAGGTGTTATTGACACATGTAATCCATGTAATATCAATCACACACCTTTTTAGTGACTGACAAAAATCCCCACGAAAAAGTCCTCTTGTGCTTCCTTCTAAACTGGACAATAACCACAATAATTTCAAATAATCAAATACAAACAGGCTCAATTCAATAGAGATCTCCCGAAATTGCGGGCATTGCCGGCACCATTGTGGCATTTAGGAATCCAGGAAGTCGGCCTTCACCGAGCCGCTACATGAAAGCGGAAAAGGGTGTAAAAACCGAAATAGGGACCCTACAGATGAGATCGGATCAAATTCAAACTGGGATACGTCAGTCAGCCTCATCTCTCTCATTTCGCCGGTTAGAAGTGATAAAGTCTCACCCATACGTCGGTAGACATGAAAGAGTCCACCATTTCCTGACCAATCTCTTCCGTTCTGTTCTCTCTCTACCGACAGCCTTGACAGTCTCCAATACCACCTCATTCCCATCTTATTTTCATTTTCCTCTCGAACTGGACAAGACAGGAGAGAAAATACCAGTGCACATGTCTTGCACGGAGGAACGACGGGAAGAGGGCGCTGGGAGTGATAAGACACGACTGCCTGCAAATAGTTCATGCATATGAAGGAAAAAGCAATGTATGATGTCAGGTGCAAGAGTGCAAGTCTCTAGTGGATCTCGAGACAAGAAAACCATGCGTAGGAGGAACATAAAGAGAGAAACAATTAATCTCTCTATATTATAAAAATTCAAATCGACTTCTGGTGATCAAAATTTGGCACTCGAAATTAAGACTCCGACTTTAAGGGTCATGAGGGTCAGAATAAGGGCCTAAATATGGGTCACAAGGGTCAGATGAAGGGTCTCCATAAGTGTTACAAGGATCAGATGAAGGGTCACAAGGGTGAAAGTAAGGGACCAAACAAAGGGCATGAAGGCAAACACCAAAAGTCAGAAACTAAGGGTCACCAGGATCAAAATAAAGGCCTTAATATATCTATATTGTAACTTAAACTAAGGGTCACGAGAGTTATAATGAGGATCCAATTAAGGATCCAAATGAGGGTCACAAGAGTGAGATGAAGGATCACACAGGTCAGAATAAGGGTCATATGGGTCAGAATCTAAGGATCGCAAGGGTCAACATCAGGATCTCAGTATCTCTATATTGTAATTTAGACTAAGGGTCACGAGAGTTATAATGAGGGTCAGATTAAGGATGCAAATGAGCGTCACAAGGTTGAGATTAAGGATCACAAAGGTCAAATCGAGGATCATGGAGGTCAGAATCTAAGGGTCACAAGGGTCAAAATAAGGGTCTCAACATCTCTATATTGTAACTTAGACTAAGGGTCACGAGAGTTATAATGAGGGTCAGATTAAGGATCCAAATGAGGCTCACAAGGGTGAGATTAAGGATCGCAAAGGTCAAATTAAGGGTCGTGGAAGTCAGAATCTAAGGGTCACAAGTGTCAAAATAAGCGTCTCAGAATCTCTATATTGTAAAAATCCAAATCGACTTTTGGTGACGAAAATTTGATGCTCGAAATTATGACTCCAAAATTGAAGGTTACAAATGAAGGGTCGAAATAAGGGTCTCGAGGGTCAGATTAAGCGTCACAAGGGTCAAAATAAGGATCATGGGAATCATATGTTGGTCGGCGAGCGGAGCGAGCAGGGGGCATAGCCCCCTAGTAACAAAATAAAAGTGAAGGTAATGCATCGGTGAGTGTCACAGTTGAGTGTCTGGAACACTCGATTTGGATGTCTCGAAATCAAATATTCGCCCTCTTGAGTCAGAATCAAATATTCTTGCCATTGAGGAGCAAAGAAAAGTCGGAGAGAAAGGGGTTAGATCCTCAGGGGATTCAGAAAGAGAAAATTTTCCCTGGGGCTTTCGATCTTTCAACCCCCTGTCAAGTGGTGAAACCCCTCCTGGCCTATTGTCGATTCGGTTCTCGGGGACTTCCTCTTACCTTGTCTGGACTGTGCACAATGGTTTTCCCCCGAAAAATACTCTGGGTAAATATTTGCATCGCTACTTTTATGAAGTGAAAGCGGTGAATATTTCAGATATGCTCTTTAATACGTGAGTTGACGTGAATCTGTCAGTCTTGCTGTTGTCATTCGGAACGGTTCTATTGTGTGAAGCATATTTTGACTCTTGAGGTATTTCGATACGAAACAACTTCAAGATGATTGTGAATTTATCAGGATAGGATTAGAGAATTCACAGACTGAAATTGAATCACAAATTATTGAAATGAAAAAAAATTTGTTCCCTGTTTGTTGGAATCTAATTTTACCGAGTCAAAATTTTAAGTTAAGTATGATTAAACTTGAGTCAAATTAACATGGATATCGATCAAGAATGATCGAAATTGATCAAGTTGCATTAGTTTTTATGTGAGACTGAAATCTTATAGATCTTCTTACACTTGATCTATACGATTTCAGTCTCACATAAAAACTAATGCAACCAATGCAACTAATGTTAATCAAGTTCTGAAATCTCATATGAAAGTTCGAATGAAATCTCGATCATCTTGGCATTAGAAGCTTTACACTTAAGGTGTGGAAAGTCTCCAATCGCAATTCTTCGAAACGAACTTAGCATTATTAATCTGAACTATATGAGACATTTTACAAAAAGTGACATGGGATTTGGGCCTCTATATTTCAATTTTGAATTTTCGTTTATATTTTGTTGATCACGCTAAAATGAGTAAACTGTGGAAATTTCAGATCTTTTGCTATGTAAATAACAGAAAATACCTATTTTTATGTTTTTCTCATTTTTTCTTTTTTATAGTTCTCATGTGACTGAACTTAAAATGAAAAATCCAAAATTTTAAATTCGAATTTTCACTATGAATAATGAGTTGTAATGATGTTTTTTTTGTCATTAGACCAGCAGTGGCCGCTTTATTATTATTATTATTATTATTATTATTATTATTATTATTAATTTTCTGGCTATAGGATACATAGCCCGATCGCAGGGGAGATGAAATATACAAAACATATATAATGTGCAGTGGTGTGAAGAAGAATGTCCTATTTGGAAGAACAAAGGTGATAAACTAAAACGTAAATATGACTCAAAAGCTGTTAAAGAAATGTTTTGAAAAAAAAAATTGTATTTTTGAGGGCTTCATAATAATTAAACAGACCAGTCATAATACTAATAATTATAACAATCAACGAGTATAAGGATATCTTTCCAAAAAAGTTCTACAGTTTTACTTCAAGTCTGAATCAATCTTCTTGAACTTGTCCTGTTGCTATCTTGATATCATCTTTTAGACTCAATCCGACATCATCAATTTCAAACCCGAATCAACTATTTCTTTAGCGTTACAACTGCCCCCGAAAATCGCGGCTTCCACCGAAGCAACGCCCATTCACTCGTCGCCTATAAATATGCCGGCAGTCCAACTCTTTTTCTCCTTAGCCCTCCTCTCTACACACCAACGAGAGCTCCTTGCACCAACCGTCACATCACCAGCTCGCCAGGTTGAAGGAGGGCGGTTTCGACGTGACGAGAAAAGTTCGCCCAAGCTGAAGTCTAGACGAACGAAAACAACGCAAAAAAAAAATTTGTTCGAGGTAAAAAAAAATTGCCGGAAATTGAGGAGCACCGCGATGCCTAGAATATAGGAGATGGGCAAGCGAAGGTACTGCAGCAAAAAATAAAGTGAAGGAAAATTTTTCAATTGTGTATTCGTCAATTGTGAACACACATCCAGCAGTGGAAATGGTGGAATAAAGAGACGGTGAAAGTGCGAAATAGAGCCGTGTTTGACATTCACGTTTCTGCCGCAGTAGACAAACCATTAGTGCCTACCACCACGCGTCATCTATATGCGAAACGAGTTTTCCGTTAACTAGTTGTGTTTTTCAGGATGCCAGGGGAATAGGTTTGTGTACGGGGAAACTATTGGGAGTTTGACGAAAAAAAATTGTGTAATTTCATCTTTTTTTTACGAGTCTATTTGCGCGTTCTCTTTCGGGCGTGTTTTGATTGCTGTTTGCTGGAGAATTCGGAATATGACTGTTGCTTATTCCATTCTGTTCTTTTTACTTCGAGCAAATAGAAGGTTGAAATTGATTTCAAAGTTGAATGGAGTCATTTCTTAGAATATTTAAACAGCGGTATAAAAAAATTGGAATTTCGTAGATAGTTTAATCATTTTTAAAGAGTGACATTGAATTCCATTCAGGGCGGGGGGACATTATGAAATTTCTAATTTAACTGAAAATTCATGAGAATTCTTCTCTATAGTACTTGTATTTTAAATAAAAAATGGGATAATAAAACTAAAGTTTATAGTTTCCTTTCATTTGTTCACGAAATAGTAAATTTTTAATGAAATCACTTGATAAAAATTTTCAAGAAGTGTACCGTACGGCGAGAAAAGTTGAATGAAAATTACCTAGAAAATCGTGACGAATTTTACTGTTCGAAAGGTATTTGTGGAGCACAATATAATTCAATGAAAAAATACCTGCTTGTGGAGGAAATTTTACGATTCGTTCGGTAAAAAAAAACATTTATGGATGTGAAAATTATTCTCCCGTACAGTAAAATTTCGCACACCAGTGGAGTATTTTTCTTCTTGCACTCATCTGAAGGCCACGGAGATTAGCAGTAGTTGCCCCTCTCCAGAAAACACCATTTTAATTAAATAAACGAGAAATATTATTTATTGTGTTCACGAGGAACCAAAAAACAGATAACAACACTCTAGAATCCCATAAACAAACACAGATTTTAGTTATATTCTTGCAAAAGACAAGATAATCAGAAGGTTTTATTGGTGGAAATTCAATTTGATAAAAGTTGAATTAACCAAAAGTTCACATTTCCAAAGTTGATTTAATCAGGTTTTTTTTACGACATTTTGGAAGTGGAATTTTACCGAATTATACGCAATATTGAGCAATCATTCACGCTCACTGGGATAATTTTTTATGGAATCCATGGTAAATTTCATAATTTCGCCATAAATTACCCTCACGTTCAGTAAATTTTTCCACGCCAACGGAGAAAAATTCAATATTCGTCTCGCTCTTTTTGCCCGATATAGGGTGAAAAAGTAGTGAAAATTGAGTTCACTCTACGAGTACTTGACTTCTTCGATAATTTTTCTCTGGCTCTTTCTGCCAAATATATTTACTTGCCATAAGTAAATGTATATAAACATCTGCATGAGACATGTGTAAATTTTCTTGTCGTTATTTGTCATTTGTTATTTTTATTTTCATCAAGACCTAACAGCACAAGGCCAATTACAGGGTCAAACAATTTGGTACAAAATTATTATATAAAATCTTATTATAACAAATTATTATCTATCTATGACAATTATTTATCATTTTTGATCCAAGATGAGCGTTTTACTTAAAACAAGAGTTTAGTTAAATTAATTTAGTTGCGTACGTTTTCTTTTGAGGTAACGGGNAAAATTGGTTTTGCCAAGTATATTTACTTGCCACAAGTAAATATATATAAATATCTGCATAAGACATGAATACATTTTCTTGTAGTTAGTAAATATACTTGGCAACAGTAATTTTTTTTCTCAGTGTACACTGTTATCAAATTACTCATAAAATTTCAAGTGAAAAAGCTTGAAATTTTTAACAACAACAAAGTTACATGAAATTCCTGTGTATTTCTTGATTGACAAATCACTTAATTTCTTGAATTTTCAAGATGAATAAGAAATTTAGTGACCCCTTTCATTTGAAATTGAATTCAACCCCACAGCATCGAAAATTAAGAAGACGCTGTGACTGAAATTTCAAGAAATTTCTAACAGTAGATGGAAAATTCTGCAGAATTTTAGAAAAATTATTTCAACAACCTTGATACTCTTCATGTTTCCGCATTTTAATACACCTCAATATTTTTCACGAGTTTTGTTGAGGTTGAACCCCAGGGAAATAAAGTTCTCACACGAAGCGACGGAAATCCCCGTGCTCCGTATGGCTAACCACCTCATTTTCACATGTATAAAGTTTCTTGTTTTCTGAGGAGAATTTAAAGTCACTAGACGACACTCTACAACAATAACACGAGCAAAACTGCTGAGAGTCGAGTCCCAGCCATCGTGTGCAATAAAGAACTTGAGTTAATTGCACTCACTGTTGACTATTCATTCCAACGTGTACATTGGGACCCTCTTTGCTTCGTTAATTGTGTTTTTGCAGAGGAACGAAGAAAAAAAATATTTTCCTTTGGCAATTTTAGTTTTGACACCGATGCGGCGGAATTTTCATAATGCAAATGACAAAAAAGAGGATGAAGGACTATGGACGATGTTTTATGTACACAGGAGGCATTATCATAATCAGGGGATGCTTTCATTTTTATGATCAAAGTTTCTTCTTGATGGAATTGTAATTTTTAATGCTGGTAATCAGAAATGGAAATGGTCCCTGATTACTATTGAAGCGAAGGTTTCGAATTTCAGAGGTTTGTCTGCATTTCAGCGAACTTTGGTGAACAATTTTAGAATATTTAGAGGAATATGGAACATTTCTAAAGAAATTTCGTTAAACAAAAAAATATTCAATTGATTTTCTTATGATTTCCTAACAATCAATGGGAACTCAATTCTAGTTCAATTAATCAGTGAGAAGTAGGGGAAATAAAAGAATTCATCTTATTTTAGTACTGAAGATTATTTAAAACACTATTTTTATGTTGATTTAAAAGCTTAAGTTACTGAGGAAATTTCTGCCTTATTTCTACTTGAGACTATTCGAATTCACTTTGATCCTATCTCAATCTTGGAATGTTGAAGGTTTTCTCCTTGAGTCGAATTAAATTTTGCTTTTCTGTAAATAATTACTTGATTTTGCATGAAATTTCAATTTTTTTAAGTTTCATTCCCTGCAGTTTCATTACACTCTGAAAAATGCATGATTTGACGTAAATAACATATTATTTATTTTTTATTTTTAACGTGATTTACCGTAAGCGGTTTGCGACTGGCCTTCAGCCCGAATGCCTTCAGCCTGAAATAACCTTTATTTCAATGAAATAAATAAATTTATTGACATATCGTTTATTTGATTCGATTGCACTGTTAAAAATTTTCGTCTGAATTTTCCGTGTCAAATCCTTGAAATTGTTATCAAGTGTAATTTTGACTGCAATTTCAGGAAATATTGGCATTGAAAAATGAAATATTCCATTCATTTTCGGTTCAAATGGTCTGAAAATCAATAAAATACCCGATTTTTCAGTTGAATTATTCCGTGAAAATTCAGAAAAATCAGGGAGAAATTAAAAATTTATATCATTCTGTTTCTGAATATTCATGTTTCATTGAAAATTCAATGAAGTTGTGAAATTTCCATGTCACTCCACTGAAAACTCATCAATTTCTTTTAATTCTGAGAACTTGAAATTTTATAACCATTTTCTCTCTAAATCCGATCCAATGTCACTCCCAGGAGAATTATTATCATATTGTCCATGAAGTTGCAAAAAAATTTCTGACAGTGTGGAATGCATAAATTATATATATTCCATACAATGGAAACAATTTTATTGGACTCAATATATGAGGTCATCAATTTCCTACAAAAATTCTATTGAAATTAACAAAAGTGTATTACTTTTTTCGAATAAGTAATTTCTTTAGATGTGAGACAATTAAAAAAAGATTCTCTTCACGGAGAGAAATGTTCAGTAAAAATTACGGAACTCATAATTCGCTCACCCATTACGGAATCGACTCAGAAAATTTAAGTGACTATATCGTAATTTTTCACAGGAGATTCAAATAACAATTACGGAACGCTTCGGAAAAATTCCGAGACAGTTCCGTAAAATTTCCTACATCCACATTTCGCTCCGGAATTACGGAAAAGATACGTAATTTTTATTGAATATTTCGCTCCGTGTTGTTCCATAATGAAGCCAAAATCTTCCTCAATTCCAATAAAAACCGAGTCATTGCATAATTTCTCAAAAACTGACTTTCTATCATTCAAACATCAATTATACTATAATTCGAATTATACTATAAGTCGCTATCAAATTCGTACAGTTCACAACTAAACATCTTTACTATTAGACTTTTAATTGAAACGAATTATTAACGCAATTCTTCCAACCACTTCAGGTTATCCTCCGGAAATTGACCATTAAATTATAGCTCATAACCTTGAATATGCAACCTGCAATGTTTGCGAAACGTCGGTACAATGATAATCCAAAGTTGATTTCTTCAGAACTGAATTTACATCATTCAAACATCAATTTTAATAGTCACTGTCAAATTGACCTAGTCCATTAAACATCTTTACTGACAGATTTTCAATCACAACGAATAATTGAAGCAATTCTTCCAACCACTTCAGGTCATCCTCCCGAAATTGACCGTTAAATCGTATCAAATCCCCCTAGTTTACGCTATCCCACCTGAAATAATCTCATTCCCCAAGCCGTCCCAAAAATTACCATAACACAACGCGGACGTCTATCTCCATAAAGACTAATCTCCACGTCATTCGCGGGAGAAGCTTCACCACGTTGATCCCATCCTGAAAAGCCCGCGGGTCCCACGAGGGAACCCCGGTCCTCACTCACTCTCAATCGTAGATCTCGGTTTCAGGGGCATCAACTTGCACCGAACCGCGTGCCTCCCTTTCCCATCAGCTTTTCCACTTTGCCGGACAGCCAAAGGGTATCATCCCACTGCAGATGGACACAACAGAGCGCGAGATGGTCAGGGCGGGGGGGATTTGATCCATCGGCAAGCAGGTACAGGACATTTGGTTGTGCTTAGAGTGGGTCTTCCCTATTTTGTGTTCCAACGTCCTTCGGGAAGCACGCAGTTTCAAATCGATAGCTGCACATGCGCACATTGTACATGTAGCAAGAATATCTCGACTAGGTTGGCTTTTGCGCGCACGAGGGAGATGCAAAGAGGAGGAGGAGGATACCAAGTTGTTGAGGCTACACGTTGAATCCCTCACGGGACAGCATCCAGTACTCGGACTAACTCCGTCCTATAACTGACTCCTGGGGGGGGACAAACTGTTACCGTCCGATGCCATAATACACGCGAAACGTTTAACGTGTTAACAACATTGCAATCCAAAAACAATCGTGAAGATGAAAAACAATGAGAGAAAACAAATTGAAAATTTGTTTGAAACTATCATTCACGTGTGCGAGATGAAGATCAATTGTGAAATGATGAATAGTAGTCATTAAAACGTCAATAAAACATTCCATTTTAATAATCAAAATAGGTGATCCTTACATCGTAAAGACCCAAAGTCATAACTTGATTTCAACTCGCGTCATAAATTACAATAAATTGAGATAAAAACCGCTGAATTATGAGAAAAGTTTTGCACGAGGAGTAATCACCTTTCCGATCTGTCGTACTGTTGGAGTATCTCCACTCGGAAAAGAAAAATGGACAGATTTTTTCGGTGGAAGAGCCACAAAGTCCAGGAATATGTGAGTACATGACTCCTGTATATTACAGTTCACGGTATTTTGCATGGGATTATGCAAAGTAGGTTTTATCCGTGAATTTGAAAAGTAGGATGATGGGTTATGCGGTGGGCAAGTTTCGTATATCACTGAAGGTTTTGGGTATAGCACGTAGTGGTACTTCTTCACGTGACCCCCCACCAGATGCTGGCGTAATTCGCATCTAATTGCTTTCAAAGTTGTTTTGAGAAGTTTGAACTTTCTTGGTTTAAGCGGGGAAAATTAGAATGATGAGATTTAGATGTGGGAAGAAATGGGAAGAATGACCAGGTGGACAAACTTGTACATTTCCCAGGGTGAATGGGAGATAATTCATCTGGAGGAAGTGGTTCTTCTGAGGATAACTGTGTTGGACGAGTTTTTTACGAAATCGATCCATCTTTTTTTGAGGGAAGAGAGGAAAACGGAGGAGAGACATGTCGAGGGGTGAGCATATCTTGAGGGGGATTTCACGGCTAATACAAGGCATCACTTGGCCCCGTTTTTCATATGGGGAATCGTTGGGGTTTGAATCTTCTGAATTGTCGGCGGGATATGAAAACGTATATTTTTTCGAGGGCAATCGAAAACGTATTACTGAAGTTTTTTTTATCTATTGAATGATAACAAACATGCGGAGGAGGATTTTATCTCGTATTTTTTTTGTATCTTCTCGTGGTAATTTGAATTTCGACTCGATTCCGTGCCCAAAGGGGGTCCAGAGGTGTTTTTAGGATAATATTATCGTAAAAGGATGGGAAAATTGTACCTCAATGATTTTTATTCATTAAAACCGGGAAAGTTCCTCTTTTCGTTTGCCACATGAGAATTCTTTATGCATTGCAAAGTCTTGAGATAATGCAGAAAGAGTTTTTCACTTGGAAAACTTCTCCATATCTGGGAAACTGTGATAATAAAATGAGTTTATCTCTAGTTTTTTGAGCTGAAAAGTTTTCTGGGTTTTCAATGAGTTAATTTTCACACATGCACTGAGGGAAAAAGTTAGTTTTGACGGAAAATTGTATGTTGCACGCGGGAATATTTGATGGAGTGGAACAGATTATTTGAGAGTAATTAACGTCATTAATAGAAGACAATTCAAGTTGTTTCACAAATATTAAATTTTTATTATGACCATTGAAAATATCCCTAGAAGAAATCGAACCGTCGGCAAGAAAAAATATCATTTATTGAACTACAATCATTGGATCTGAGAGAAGCCCATAGGTTTATATCATAGAAAGAATACATTGACGAGGGAACTATATTTTTTCCCAAAAAAATTTATTTGCCTGAAAATTTCTTATCTTTGCCACTAAGCGCAGTTTTCGGAAAGAACATTCCAGTTTTCTCTGAAAATTATCATTTATTCTATGGAAATTATAAGTGTGTCCTGATGGGCAAATTTACACACTACTCAATAACATTCACTTGATAAAACCGGGATCTCACATAATTCTTTGTAGAACTAATGTATTTCGGCGAAAGACATATAAATGTCTCACGAGAACAATTACTACTACGGAAATTATCATTTTTTGGTGGAATTTTTCTTTATTGCCGACAACTGAATGTATAGTTGTCGGCAATAGTTCCGGCAGGATTGATTTTTGTCTCAATTTTTTGGGCAAGACCGGGTAACTTTTAACAATTGGCATTTCAAGAAATAATTATTGAAAAACCGCCTTTACCATTCATTACCTGAGAATTTAATGGAAATATCGACCAATAAAAAATGGAAATATCAATTAAAACTGTATCCCGGTGGCTTGGCGCAGTGGGTAAGTTCGTTGCCTCACATGCGAAAGGTTCCGAGTTTAAATCCCAGGCAGAATGGTGCGATTTAACCATTTAAAGTCTTGATCATCATCGCAGTATACCCTAACCGGGTCGAACCGATGTAAAATAACGATAAAAAAACATTAAAACTGGATTTTAGTTCAATTTAGTTTAGTTTAATTCTAACTATTTTTAGTTAGTTTAATGCTGGATTCCAAGCAAAATTTTTCGAATTTAGTTTAACTCAAAATTTTTTACTGATTTCAGTAGTGAACATTCATGTTCAATTGGAAATTCAAGAGAGTTGTGAAGTTTTCGTCTTCTACTGGAAACTATTTGAAATCGGTGGAATTCTACCTAAAAATAATCATACCGTTCTGTAAAAGTGTAGAGTGAATTATTTTCTCCTCATTTCGATTCCAAAATCGAGTGATAGTTGAATGTTGAACAGGGAAGAGTGATATATAGTGATATAATGTGATATAATGTGATATAATGTTGATATAATGTTTACTGTGGGGACAGTTGGAGAAAACCCTCCCAAATGGTTCGGGGACCCATTATATACTAAACAAAATTAAAATCCCCTTCAATTTTGCATAATTTGACAACATTTACCATCATTTCCATTGATNTGAAACGTCATTCTCCGTCCAGATAATGATGGAAATTACTGCAGTGTAATTGGAAATCAATAAAATACTTGATTTTTCAGTTGAATTCTGTGAAAATTGAGAAAAAACACGAAAATTCAGGGAAAATTGAAAATTCATGTCATTTTGTTTCCGAATATTCATGTTCCACTGAAAATTGAATCAAGTTGTGAAATTGCCATCTCACTCCCACTGAAAACTCATAAATTTCCGTGAATTCTACGTAAAACTTGAAATTTCATAACCATTTTCCCCTAAATACGATTCAATGTTACTCTCACGAGATTTACTATAATACCTTCCACAAAATTTCAAAAAATTTCTAACAGTGTAGGCTATTTTTTACAGCTGTTCATATAATTCAATTTTTTTTCAACCGTGCATGTAATTTGAAATTTTTTTATCGACTTTTGCATACCCCGTTCACGCCAAAAATTTCATCACCCCTTTTCCCGCTTGAAAGACATTTTCACTCCGCTGTCATCCTCATCCAATCCCCCCACATTCCAAACTTTAGTCACTGGTCACTCCGAATATGAAAGCTTTCATCCACTGTTTCTGCAAGTGCCCCTTCAATTCCCCCTTTTCCATCAGAATTTTGATTATCCTATTTAACGTGATGTTTACATCGTTCTCCTTTTATTACGACCCTCCAAGGACGCAGAAAAATTGAATTACCGGGCTCGTCTCTTTTTTTTTGTCTCCCCCCCTGAGTACAGTGCAGGAGTTCTGCTCCAAATCGTCTCCGTGAAAATGCCCCATTCCCACGAGAAATGCCACGAGGGAGAGAAACAAAAAGGAAAAAAATTGGCAGAAGTCAACAGTAAGACCTTTTCAACTCCCTTCCATTCCCATACGTAGACACTCTTGGGCGCATCCCACCATCAGGGATAAAAAATTAAATCTTCATCTTGCGGAGGGCTCTGGATTGCGATATTATGTAACCATCCCCCTCCCCCTCTTTCACCAACCGCAGCGACATGGTTTCGCCTCCAGTGCATAAACATTTGCTTTGAACCACACGCTAGATTGTGTTGGTATGTGTAAACCTTACCGCATTCTAGGTATCGTAAACTTCATTATAAACTAACTTGGAGGGTGTAGTTGAAGAGGAAGTTTTCAGATAAACAAGAGTTAAATAAAAAATGGCACTTTCAACTCGTGAGGATGCAGGGAGAAAAAGTTCAGGATAAATGACGGAAACACTCGAGTACTCGTGGGACGAAATTCCATTCTAGGTCTTTTTTACGCGACATCACGGGGAAAATGCAAACGGAATGGTCTATTTTTTCCGTTTTTTCCAAAAAATTCACTGCCTGCGATGCAATTTGTAGTAATGCCGCGAGACACTTCACGAGACAAAACTTTGGAGAGATGATCTCGGTCTCAACGAACATGGAAATCTTTGCTCTCGTCTGAGTCTCGAAATACGCAGTATTGACTCCTCTCATGATGACGCTAAGTCAATTTATCTCCTTTTGCTCTCAAGTTTTTCATGTTTTTTAATGTAAAATCTCGGATTTGTCTCGGTTTGTCTCGTCTCGGTTTTCTTCATATAAAAAACGCGAAAAACTGGAAACCAAGATGAGATAAATTGACTTGGAGTCATCACGAGAGAAGTTGATACTCCGTATGTCTAGACTGAGACGAGAGCAAAGATTTCCGTGTTCATTGAGACCGAGATCATCTTTCCAAATTTTTGTCTCGTGATATCCCGTGAAATGTCTCGCGGCATCACTAGTAATTCGGCCTGAAATGGTAAAATTCGTTCAGAATGTCATGAAAAATTACGGCAGAAAACAAAAATGATTAGCTCGTTTCTAGGAATTTTTGTGTAAATTCTGATTAGGAGTGGATGAATATTTTTCTCCCGATTTCCGGAAGTGGCAATAAAAAATGAGAATTTAATTATTATTTCTTCAGAAATTGACGAAAAATAAGGAAACTCTTATAAGATAATATACTATGTAGCAAAAAATTATTTTCTACACCAAAGAATTCATTTTTTCACTTGACGAAACATTAAATTCCCTCACACAAGATCATTTTCATTAAATTGCAATTATCATTCCGTTTGAAACAGTAAAATTTGCACTGATTTTATAGATATTCTTTCCTCAAATTTTCCCACCATGTGAAAAAAATCTTGGGAAACAGCTTTCCCAGACCAATAAAAACGCTATAAAAAACGAAAAAGTTTGGGAAAAATGATGGAAAGACTCGAGTACGAAATTCCAGTCTAGAACTTTTTTACGCGATATGGAATGGTGTTTTTTCCGTTTGTTCCAAAAAAATTCGCTGAATGTCATGCAATTTTTCCTGAAATACTAAAATTCAAACAGAATCTTATAACAATTTACAGCACAAAATGTAAATGCGGATATAATTTCTAGGAATTTTCGTGTAAAGTTTGACGAAAAGAATTTTCTAGATACATATAAAGATTATACGAAGATGTATATAAGATGTATGTTTTTTCTCTCAATGCGAAAAATTTCCCCGTGAGTTAATATTTTCCTCCCCGACTCCCAAAAATTGGAATTAAAAATAAGAATTCAATTATTATTCTTGAGAAAATGAAGGAAAATTAAGACACTCCTGCAAGATAATATACTGTATAGCAAAAGAGAATTCACCACAAATATTTCATTCTTTTACTTGACGAAACATTAAATTCCCCTCACGAAAAATATTTTCCATCAAATTCCATTTATCACTACGTTGAAAACAGTAAAAGTTGCAGTGATTTTCAAGATACTTTTCCCCCAACTTTTCCCTCCATGTGAAAAAATCACGGAAAATAGCTTTCCCAGACCAATAAAAACGCCATAAAATTTAAATAATCCTCAAGTGAAACAATACAAACCCTCCTCACTCCGTATATACCTTTAAATCCTTCAAATCCACGGGAATACGTTTGTGAAAGTCCAGAACTTCTCAAAACGAAATGGCAAGTGTTAAAACGTTCACTCCCCCAAAATCAACGCTTCGGTCACGTTTCAGACTTCCTCGTGTGTTAATCACGGATTCTGGTCTCGGCGAGTGCAAACCCTCGGGTATATAAACGTGACGGAAGGGAGAAAACAATATCGCGGTGTGTGTGGAAAAAGGGCTCAGAACCACTTTGTGGCAGCTCTCCATGGATTATGGTTCAGAAACCTCTAAGACGTTATAAATATCTCTTATATATATATTTTCTTATTCTCTATCAACTTTATACGAGAAACGCCATCACACCGATCATGTAGAAAAGTGAAAAAAGAGGTACATAACGACCTACTCTCTTTGTGTAATGTTCACGGGGTTCGCATTACCGGAAGAGTCGGCTTATCCGTTCGGATCTAATTGTTGTGCCTGGTTTGGCCCAGTGCTTTTACCTCGTATTCCCAACTGACTCCCACGCGGAATCACTCCGATGTTTAACTCTCAACTGCACCACTACTCTAATCCTGCGAGGGCTTAGCGAAATTCATAATGTATCACCTTGGAGTATTCTTAATTTCTTTCGGGATTTGGAATTTCAAGAGTATCAAAAAAATGATAAATTTGAATGTGAGACTTTCGAAAATCGTACATCAAGTTCTAAAATTTTCAACTTGAGTCGAATGAAATTGACATTCTCGACGTCAAATTAGTAGATTTTCAAATTAGTAAAATTCCTTTGGGTCATCCGTCTAACGTGATTCATTCGTCATACGTGATGCCATTTTATGGCTATCTGTTTACACCTTCCATTGACTGCTCAGAATGGATTCTCGATGAATTTTTAGCAGATATTTTTTTATTTTCTATTGTTCTTTTAGAATAAAAAATGCACCTGAAGAGGAATGCCTTGAGTATTCGACACGTAATGGCCCAAAGGAATTTTATTCCTCTCAACTTGAGATTTTCGAAGTCTAAAGTTAAGATTTTCGAATATCTCAAGTTGAGACATTTGAAATTCGCAATTTAAGACTTGAAAATCTTAAGCCGATACGTGAAAATCTCAATTTAAACCTTTTGAAAGTCTGCGTTGAGATTTGGAAGAAGTTATGATTTTTACAAGGTTAAAATTCAGATTGTCGAGTCTCAAATCGGGACTTTCAAAAGTCGTCAGACTTCCAGAAGGCTCAAATTGAGACTCGAAAATTTCTATTTGATCCTTTCAAAAGTTTCTATTGAAGATCTTTGAGATCTCAAAATAAGGATTTTTTTTGGGTGAGAATTTTTCGAATTGGAGAAAATGAGGTTTTTATAAATTCAAAGAACGTGCAACTTTCAATGAAGGCAGAGGACTCAGTACCCAGCTAGATGATTTCCCGATTGATAAAACTTCGGGCAAAGCTATTTTTCTTTTATATAGTATGCAAGATGAAGTGAACTTCTTGAAATGGAAAGCTTTTTCTCGATCATTTCGAAAACGAACAATTAGGAAAAGAACTTTTGTTATTGAAAATTATTGAGGCAATTTTTACGACGTCTGATTTTTGTATTGCATTAAATGATGGGATATCTTGAGAATGAACATTGGATTCTCATGAGTTTCTCGTTTATTAGAAAGTTAGATCAACTGTAATTTGAATCATAAAATCTATCTGGGCCTTGAATCGTACTGAAGGAACGACTACCTTGAATGCAAGAAGTTTTTGATCAAGTATAATCCTGATGCTTTTTGCCGGCAGCCAAATAACAATTGTTACACTCAGTGAACTATACAAACAGAAAAGGCTTTAGTTTATAGAGAAAATCTCCGAATTTGTGAATCCTCTTCTACTAAAATTCACACTGATAGAAGGATTAAGTTGCTGTTAACGAGGCTTCTTAACTATCAACACGATTCATTAATATTTAACGAATGGCATTAATAATTAAGACGCCTCGTTAATACTAATTCACTTGTTCCACATTTTCTATCAGTGAACAGGTAAAAAACTTCGAAAATAACTGAAATTTCTACTTATTTTAAGAAGTTTTCCAAGAAAATCAACAACAACGTTCTTATTTTCAGTAATTTTCACTCAAACCTAACATGATTGTGATCAAATTGAGACACATTTCCGTTTATTAAAAAAGAAACTTGATTCTGCAATTCATAAGTTTTGAGTTGGCAAGATGCGAATCTTGAGGTTCTTGAACAAAAATCAACCAGATTATCAAATTAAAAGCAATCGTTCTAAAATTATATAATGGTTCAATTATCCTTTGAATGTCCTGCGTCAATCGATATCGACGAGTGAAAAAATTTATTAATTTCTCCAAATATGGCGCTCGTGATTTGGCGAGTCACTTCGCACCGTACTCAGTTGAACTGGTTCTCTTGCTTCCCGACCTTTACGGTGCACGATTCGTTTACTCATTACTCTTTCTATTTATCCATTTAATTGTATTTGGAAGCATTGAGCAAATGATATTTATTTATTCATTTCACATAATAGGTTCTCCCGTTAAGATGTAAGGAATATGAATTGTTATATACAAATTGCGTAATATTAAAAATACAAAATAAGAATCTATTTGGGTACAAAAGTAACAAAAAAGAACTAGAATATTGTGCCCTCCTCATTTGGAATATTCAAATAAATAATTAATGTAAATTATATAATGTTCAATTCATCTTATTTCACGAAATATTAATCACCCAAATAAACACAAAATATTACAATTAATAATATTTCTCAATTTTGAATGAATCTACTAATGTTCAATAATTTTTAATCCTTCAACATTTAAAACATATCACGTGAAACTTCGACTCAATTAATGTTCAATTCCGGAATTTTATCTTTTTTGAATATTCTTCCTTGCAAAAAGCAGAGGTTTTCAATTAAAAAAAATCAGTGGTTCTTGATGTAAAAATCTTTTTTACTCGAAATAGCTACACTTTTTTAACTGAATTTTTGGAAGTTTCCCTTCTAAAATAATAAGTTGAGTGTCCAGTTCCTTATTCTCAGTAATGCCTCCTCTTAGGAACTTTCCTCCTTGTGATACATCAATCAAAAAATCGACGGCTCAGTAACAGACAAGTGTAAGTGCTATTGGTAATACGGATACCCTAGTCTGTTATTAAGGTGTCAAAATGTTCCTTCTGGATGTAGTAAAAATAAAAAAACTCAGAAATCCGCTGAAGAGATCCTAACAGACAACCTCAAACCTCTCACGAAACATAAGAACCAAATGTTCCCCTGCAATAAAAGAATAAGTCCGCGTAGTTGCATTAAATCCGCAGATTTCCCATATTGGCTCACCCAACCACGTGTTACCTTTCTGCCCTGCTCCTCGCGCATTCAACCGTATCCGCCTACGAAATATCACGTTGAAATAACCCAGCTTAGATGATAACATACGCGGTTACGAAATACACCTGGATTATGTGATTCCCCTCCCCATCAACTTTGCATTTCGTGTAACTAAGTTTCCTCTCGATCCCCCTCATCTCCTCTAAAAGGCCCATACCCTTCAGTAATACGTGGTTTGTACCCTTCTTTACATTTTACACCGTATCCTATGTTATAACGGTCCTTAGAAAAGTGTACACTGGATATATTCCTGGTGGTCACGTACCTACGCCTGGATTATGAATCCTTCTTTGCTATCAGACAAGAACAAACGCTTCGTGAATTTATGGAGGGAGGGCTCTGGTTCTACATGAGCCCCGAGTACACCAGCAAACATCGTGTGCGCTTTATTCGATTCTTTTTGGATTATTGAGAACACAATTCTCATTACACGGAGAGAAAAGTCAGGCAATTCTTTGTGGGAAAATTCGAGTAACAACTCTAGTAAGCATAAAAAAATTACCTCGTTTCACGGTTTGAAAAGTCTTGAAATAAGATTTTAAAAAACTTGATTAGAAGGCTGAAAGTATAAAGTAAAAACATTTTAAACCTTCATGTATGAAAAAATTTAATAGAATAACTTAGCGAATTTGCTGGGAAATTCTATTTAAATTCTCTAACAATTCTATTGGAATTCTATTAAAATTCTAGGGAATTCTCGGTAACATTCCATTTTTTTGCGCTTATTCTATGAGATATTCGATGGAAAAAGTCAATAGTTTTCGATTTTTTGATATGAATATTCTCTTGGAATTTTTTCTATGAGAATACTTGACTTTGAAACCTGAGGGATACAAAATATTGCAAATTTCTTAGACGTGATCAAATTAAATTAACTTAAATGGGTATTTTTTGCCAATTTAATTTAAGTTGGAGGCCATTTTTTTATTGCAGGACTTCCATTTCAGTACTGTCCCCCCTTAAGACTTTGAAAAGTTTTAAGTTCACAAGTTGAATGAAGATTGTTTTATCACGCAGACAAATATTATTTTCTTTGAAATTATTGGTTGATAATTCCGTTGAGCATTATTTATTTATTTGTTTCACGTACTGCATGTATTGTATGTATTTGGCTCGTGCCGCAAGCCACCCACAAATTTTCCACTTGCGGGAATGGCAATAAAATACAGGTTCCCATCGGAAAAAGAAAATTGGTATTGCTGGAACAATGCTATAAATGCTGATAGCATCTTAGGAGGCTCGAGGTCATTGTCATACCTATAGATTCCCACGTAATCCATGGAACAAAGTGTACTGGACGGGAATGCGTTTGTACGTTACGTTGAATTACCCTCGCTCACGTACTTTTATTGAACCGTTGGTACTCCAGTTCCTGTTATATATTCAATGTGTTTACACCATACATTTCGATAAGTACTTCACGCACTGTTGGCTGGCACGGTTGAGCTGGAATTGTGGTAAGAATTGCTGAGGAAGAGAATAATATCATGGAAGTAATCGAGATTGCAAGCGCGTTCGTAGATTCGGTCGAGCGCTGATTGTGAAGATACAGAGGGTATATAAGATGGTGATATATATAGTATAGGAGAAGTTCTTCAAGTTTTTGTTCATGCTTGCAAGCATCGTACAATTAAGATTTGATGGATGTGAAATTTCGGTTAAATTTGAGAGTGCAAAAGGTTCTAATTATTTATTTGAGACAGGAAAGAGTTGCAATTGACAAACTTCATCAAAACTTCTCCAGATGAAATCGTTGATCAAGTATTAATGAACGTGAAGTATAGATAAGCCTCGATCAATAATAGACAACTTCATAATGAAGTTCTTAGAAGAAATTGTGCATCAAGTAAGGGAAACTGTCTGAAGATATTCGGTCAGAAATCCTATTTGGCTGAATCATTTCTGGGGGCTTAATTCGAAATTCAGATCAAGGCTGTTGTATTGAGATCTTTTATATAGTAGAGTCTGAACTAGATGCGCATTCTATGATGCTTGGATTTTCTGGATATGTAATCCAGGGTCATTATCTCGATCTATGTGAAGACTTGTTTTGACTCGTTTGTTATTAAATTGAGATTCCATGGACATGAACGACGATTTGAATCACTTGAAGTTTTATGATGTCTTCTTGGACCAAAAGGATTGACCAGGCATTAATGATCCTGAAGTGCAAATAAGCCTGGATTAGTGATAGTGTACCTTGTGATGAAGTTCTAAGCAGAGAGTAAATCAACTTCCAAAGTCTTAGCTAACGACTGACGAAGCCTTTTTGAAGATGCTAGGTCAGGAATCTGATTTGACACAAGCTTGAATGATTTATGCAGATATATTATTAAATCCGGATTAAGGATATTGTATGTAGATCCTTCACATAGTATAGAGCTAACGAGGTGCACATTTCATGATGCTTGGGCGGTTTAAACATGTGATCCGGGTCATTGTCTTGCTGTGATCTGCTCTGTTCTTACCCGGCACGTTATATCATCTTCACTTGCATACAGGCACCGTGGCCATGCATGAAGAGATTCTGATGATACTCAGAAGGGGAGGAGGAAGAGCAGGGGAACATGTGAGGACAAGAACAAGTGGCCACGCGACTCTGTGAACAGCCTCCTCTTCCACTTCGCTATATGATTGACCGTTCGACCGTGATTGCTTGAGGCTCACCGGGGTGACAGGGCGTATTATTCATGGCTAATGGGACAAGATGCGGAAGCTACGTGAGCCGGGATATCCACCGGCCCCAATATATTGTTCAAATTGAAGTGCGCTTGTCAGCCGGGGGGAAGAAAAGGTTGGAATTATTGGGTGAGGGTGGTGAGACGGTGATGATGATGGCAATGGGTTGACGATTTCTTTTCAAGATTGATGCTCCTTTGGAGGGAGCTCATTTTTCATCCTTGGAGTTTGATGAATTAAGGGCTTCCTTCGGATCATTAGGAGATTACTGTAGACTCGGTGGCATTTCATCGTAGCTTTTTGCCGGATTGACTTGTCTGGAACGGGAGCGTTTGTTGGTGGTCTAGGATTTTCTTGGGAAATCAACTGGACGGCGAATGACGTCTGATTAAAATTATCTAGAAGGAAGTGATAGCTTTCATTAGACATCTATTTTTTTCCACTTTGACTTTGTCAACAAGAAGAAAATCCATGTTACTTTCGGTGAGAATTTTAAGAATTTTTTATGTACAAATTTAGAAAAAAAAAACATTGTTAAAAATTATTCACTTGTAATTTCTGGTATACTTCTTCGAAATTTTGATCACATTATAGTTCGACTGAAATTTTACGTAATTCCGTAATTGAAAATTCTTAATTCTATAAAATATCAGTGAAAACGGTAAATTTTAGTTCGATTATTTCATGAAAATTAATCTAAATCTAGACAATTTAGGTTAACATATTCCTGAATTGTCCATGCATTGAAAATTCATCATAATTTGCCACTGAATATTCATGTTTTTATTGTTTTTATGTTTTATTACAAAAATTCAAATAGAATTTAAATTGAGAAATTTTCGTCTTTCTGTTGCTCCAAAACTTGGAACTTCATTAAATTTTCCGGGAAATGTGAAAATTCATAATTTTCTACCCCCTAAATGGAATTCAATGTCACTCTCCTGAAAATTACTACTAAAATTTTCCATGAAATTTCATTACAATTTTACCTCAAATCTCTAAAGTTATTTGCAATTTATAAAGTAGCAAAATGTTACTAACGTGCTCGTAAACTTTGGAAAAAGAACAATACAGACTTACCGAAATTTAAGGCTGTAGAAAATTATGAATCAGAAGCTTCAAAAGATTGATAATGAATTTCATATTTCACATAATCGATAATCATTCGTCATCCAAACAATGGTGCCAGCAAATATACTATAACTGATGCTGGATGAGTAGGGAAAATGGAAACCTATCGATCACTATAATCTTTTGTTATGATGGTCCGAAATCGAGAGAATAATGTGTGGGAACAGACAAGTGTGATAAGTTCATGCGTGTGTTGAAAGCGTTGCGTGCCAAATTTGCAAGTGTTGAAACCGTAAAGCTTTGAATTTACACATGCTGAATTTGTCTGTTGAAATTGCCATATATTATTTAGATCAGTACCCCGTGATTCCTAATCGACATCGGTTTTTTTAAATTAGTAAACAGCTTGTGATAAAAAAATGAACTGAAAATACTTTCATTCATCTTGAACAGCATAATTTTTATCAGATTTTTCAGAAAATGTTATTTATTTTCTTTTTTTATCCTACTTTAGTAGAAATTATACTAAAATGAGGTAAATTTTGCGGAATACCCGGACGAAAAATAAAATAATTTTTTGCAGTTGGAACACAGTAATTTTTATAATGAGAAAAGTTTACACGGAGAGAAATTTTCAAAAAAAATTCGAGTGCGAATACTGGAAAAGATCACAATCGACCGTCTGTGAAAATTTTTAGTGTTGTTAATGTTAAATTTCTAGGGCTTTCTGGTAAACTTTTGGGGATTTCAGTGACAAATTCATTTAAGTACAGGAAAAAGAAATATTGACGTGCTATCCAATAAAATTTCCACTGCTAGCACTAGAATTTTTTCCTCACCGTCACTTTGCGCCCTTTATCCCGGGGTATTTTTCTCACGCACGAATTTCTCTGCATGTACTGCTGAACATAGTCAAAATTGAGATTCAGTATAGTAGAAAGTGGTAGTGTTATGTCAAAGTTAGGTAAAGAAATTATAAAAATTGAATTTAACCCTAACATAAACTGGATCCCTGATGATGAACGGAATCAAAAAGAAAAGAAAATTATTGACTACTAGAAATTCCCGGTAAACTTGAAAAATTATTAATTAAAAAGGAAGAAAAAAAAACTATTCACTCACCTCCAAGAATAAATAAACAAAGGAATATTTTCAAGGAAGAGAAAAGGTTTTAAAAATGAAAAGAATTTAGTTTTTACTAAAATGATTCTTACGAATCTGTATTTTAAAAATGAGTTCAAAATTTGATAGAAATTACATTTTTTTAAGAACTTACAGTAACTGCAAATACTGCTAATCCAAATTGGTTAAAATGCCGCACACACTAAATCCACTCTAACAATTTGCTTCTTCACACAAACTGATTTTACAATTAAACAAATTTAGGCAAAACTAAAAGTATAATTCGAAAGAAACACTTTAAAACAAAATTTTAATTTTAAATGAATAAAAGTCCAACAGACTTATAAAAGAATCATACAAGATTCTGGACAAAAGAATCAAAGGTTCTTAAAAGAAATCGCCCAATGGGTCGATATTAAAATTCCACTTTGGGAATTGTAAAGGAACTAACTAGACACCCCGAAGTGCAGATAGTTTTATCAACTACACTAAGGGTGTGCCCTTGCACTCATTTGGAGGGAAGACTCAAGGGACCAATTACGTTTGGCCTTGGCCCGGAGTTTTCCCTCTCCACACACATGAGTCCCAATGTTTCAGAGGTACTCCACCCTCTTCCACATTAGCACTGGAAAATTACGTTGAGGTGTGGGCGGACTTTTCCAACCCCAACTAACCAATGAGAATCGTTTCAGGAGTCCCATATTGTCCCTCCACGATCTCGTCATTAATTGAATTAATTAAAATTATTCTAATTTAAATCTATAACATTATTTACTTAAAGTTTTCAAACGTTTGAAAAAGTTCAATTAATCTTATTGAATAATTATTATTTGACAATACAAAATTCTCTCAATTGAGAATTTTGGAAAATCAAATATTCACATTAAACGTGAATACGATGTTTCGAAGAAGAAATAGTTTGAATGAACGATATTTGAGAGAATTGAGAAATTAAAACATTTGATTTTATCAAAACTGGTAATTAAAAATAATTCTCTTTTTAATGAGAAAGACTTTATTCAAAATTTACTAAAAATAATTATTCTCAATTAACTCAAATGTCAAGTGAATTTTAACTTAACATATTTCGCTACAATTATTTAAAGAGACGAAAAGAATTAATTTAAAATTGAAAAGAAAATGTTTATAAAAATGCATTCCTAACGACCGAACGAACACGTGTTCTTTGGCCGCTGAAACTTCCTGTTTATCTTTCTTATCANGAGTGTTCTTTGGCCGTTGAAACTTCCCGTTTATCTTTCTTATCATGAGAAAAACCTCATGTCGATAATAGCTAAGGATTTGGAAGTTTGAACTAAACCCTCTAAACTTTGACCGGCGACGTGCAGACGGCTGTATGTCGTAAAACTATGAGAAAATATCGCTAAGGATAAATACTCGAAAAGAATTAGTCGGCGTATATTTTTTGAAACTGAAATTATTCTATTTATTTTTCCCAGGATGTGAACTGAAAATTGTGTACTGAAGATAATTAGTTTTGTGCAGCTGCACTTTTGGACTATGAGAAAAATATACAAGTCCGAGAGAAAAATTATTTGTTGAAGATAGGAGAAACATCTGGTGATTGCCAGATGATATTTAATTCATTTAAAAATAAAACTAATTATTATTATTTTTCATCGGACGTCACAGTAGCATAAAAATGAGATTTAATTTGTCACGAGTCAAAATTCAGTTAAAAATAATCAAATTTTCAAGTTTCTAGATATAATCCTCACTTACTATGTTCACATGGTAATTTTTACTTTCATAGTTGCTCCGTGTACAACGGGAAAATGCATCTGTTGTCCTACATTTTTACTCGTTTTCAGAATAAAAAAAAACTGGTCGAAAATGCACTATGCTAGACATTTTTGAACATCTCAAGATTTTTGTTTATTTTGTACGGCCTCCGAGTTCCTTTTTGGGTCCCACTCTGCACTCTATCCAAGAAACCACAGAAAACCCAGGAAATCACAGGAAACCCGTGCCGGTACAGGTGGTTACTCTATTAGCGACCCCCCACTTGCCGGAGCCTCAGCTTGGAAAATTCGGTTGCACTTGGGATCGAACTCGCAACCTCAAGATTTTTATATGAGACTGAATCTAGCCGCCACCCGCCTGAGTGGAAATTCAAATTAGAATAGAATAAGAGATTGACCAGTGAAAACTGATTTTGATCAATTTTGGATCAGAAATGTAACGCTTGTTTGGGTCCATGCCTGGTCAGAATTCTAGGATTCGATCTTCCTGAACAGTACCGGATCCGATACGGATCAAGACGAGATTTGACTGATCAGAATAGGATCACAATTCACTCCGCCACAATCAATACAGATACTCCATTCAGAATCTCATCAGATCCTGATCCGAAAGTCTAATCAATAAATTCTGACCAGTATTGAACCTAAAACTAATGTAGATCCAAGCTAACTGAGTGAAATTTCCACTCGGGCGTTCCAACCGCAAATGTATACTTTTTGATGGGGAGTGTAGGATATGGTTCAACCGTATCTAGAAGATATTGAAATAGAAACACTGAACAAAAATTAATTAATCATGAGATTGGACATTTTCAATTCGAAAATGTGCCTTAGGGCCTCCTGGATTTTTTATCTCTCTATATTATAAAAATCCAAGTCAACATCTGGTGATAAAAATTTGGTACTTGAAATTAAGGCTCCAAAATTAAGGGTCACAAAGGTCATTGAAAATTCTCAGATCGAGGGTCACAAGGGTTACAAGTGGAGTAAGCAGGGGGCGTAGCCCCCTAGTTAAGATTAATGATAAAACAAAGTAGCAGAATGTGCATTGATATTTTACGGCTATACTTTACACGGTTTCAGCCCTCGGGCTTCTACACACATAAAACTTAATGGGTATGGGTGTACTATAACCATATAAGTTTGCACTAAACACGACATAAGGAAAAGCAAGTGAAAAACCCCATTTCGTTTCCATCCGATTTCCCCTCGAATGCGAGAAAATCTTACTTTTCTGATATTGCAAGGCATAATCCATCACACTGAGAAAAGAATACAGGGTACGTGCAAAATATTGTCGAGGTCTTTCATGTGACAACCACTATAATCATTGTATATGGTAGAGAAAAAAATGTTGAGCTCCAGAAAAACTTGATTGTTGAGGACATTATTTTCCGAAAAAAAGGAATCATATTTTTTTCTCAGCGCATAAAAGATTTGATTGTACCCAACGGAACCGGAATTTCTCTATAGCTTTCACATGCCACCCGCGAATTTTGGCTTAGCTCCCTTCTCTCACAGAAAACCAATCGCTGAACAACAAAAACGATATTTTAATAACAAATTTTCCATTTATTTCGACCATTTTTTTAATAACTTTTATATTTTTTTCCCACATATTTCAAACCTTCTTTTATTTTTCTAGCTTGTCTTTTGGATAATTGGAAAATAATTAATATGGATAGGAAAAGTAACAACGTCGTGCCGTTTGAGGTACAAGTTGGCAACACCGATTCACTCAGCTGTTGTATTGCTTCTCATAGCGAAATGTATCATCATAACTCCATCCGTATTTGCCGCGCTTGCCCCTCCACGATTTCTAACCTCGACGTTGTCGCTTTTCCAAGTTGCGCACGCAAAATTCCTATTTTTCATGAGTTTTCTAATTATTCCTTCTAAACAATTCTCCTAGGATACTTGGATTATTATTTTTTATATTCCTCCACGAAAGCTCCACCCAAGTCCGAAATTTCAAGAAAATGGCGACTTATTTTCTATTTTTAATATTTTTTTTCCGGAATTCCCATAAGACACCGTGCTAAAATGCATTTATTAGAAAAATTCCTGTGTTTCACTCATTCTCCTAGGCTATCTGGGATTTTGCATACATTGTTGAAAATTTTTATCTGAAATTTCCGATACATTTTTTGGAAATTTTTATCGAATTTAATTACCATTGAAATTTCAAGGACTTTCGTCATTGAAAATTCAGAATTTCGTGGAAAAATCAAAGAGAACTGTAAATTTCAGTTCCATTTTTGCCTGAAAATGAATAGAAAACCAGAAAATTCCGGTAAATATATTCTTGAATTTTCAGGACAGTGACACTGAAAAATCATGAAATTTCAGATTTCACTGAAAATTCAATGTAATTTGGCACTGAATAGTAATATTAGATTGGAAATTCACATCAATTAAGGAATTTTCGTCTTTATGCTGCTTAAAATTCTGGAATTGTACTGAATTTTCAGTGAAATCTGAAATTTCATGATTTTTTTCCCCTAAATTGCATTCAGTGTTACTGTCTTGAAAATTAGTAGTCAATTGCCCATGAAATTTCAGTTTTTTTCCAACCGTGTAGGGTTTTTGAAAAAATTAAACAATGTATTTTAAAAAATCATTAATTTGTTGACTTTTTTTACCTCCCCTAACTCCGCCATAAATACCTTAAATTTTTTCCAATGACTGAAATAATTCAGATTTGGAAATGCTCTCGCGCGTCTCCTGTCTTCAGTAACTACAAGTGATCCCCATGCAAAGTGATAAATTTTTCATGGAGTTCCGTCTGTTATAAAGCCTTCCAACTTTATTACGAAATTCTCAAATCCCCCGGGGGTTATTGAGCCATCGTTCAACATGTATCCAGTTAAACTCTGTATATATCTTCAGGAAGTCGGCAAGTCACCTCGGGAATACGCTCGATGGAGAAGTGGGGGGAGGGGGAATACGTTGTTACACGTAAGAGGATATCTCGCAGCGACACAAGAAAATTGACGAGCGCGAGAGCGAAGTGCGAATCGCATTTGCCGGGCTGTCGGATTTCAGCCGTAGGATACGAACGGATACGGAAGTCTGGGGGGATGGCGATGAAAGCGAGAGGAGGCTCATAGAAAAAGCTGAGGTGATGCACTTGTCGGCAATTTGAGGCTCTCCAAAGGCGTGATAGAATTTTTTTTGGTGCGGAGAAGGAAATTGGAGAGACTCAAAAAACTTATGAGCAGTGGGAGTAAATTTCATTGGCGATTTGAAATGCAATTTTAGGCTTTCAGAATTTTTGGAATCATAACAAATTTATGTATATACAGAATTTCACCAGAAATGTATTTCACCCCAAAAAAAATAAGGTTTCCGAAAGTTTAAACAAATTCAATCATTTGTTTATAAACAAGGAATCTTTAAAAAAAAATGACGCTGAATATTCATGATTTTTTCAAAAAAATTTCACGCAATTTAATTGACAAATTTGATGATTGAAAGTGGTGAAATTTATTATAGTGTCGGATATCCCTAAAGTCTTGATCAAATTTCGCAGTATACTCAAAACCGAGTCAGTGCGTTGTAAGGTAGTAATAAAATAAGTATAAAATTAAAGTCCACGGAATTAACTTTGATATAATAGCCCCATCTATTACGTAGTTAACTTTCCCTAAAAGTTCTCTTGTTGATGGAAGGTTAAGCTCATGACTTGGATTTTCCCTCCATTGTCTGTTATTTTGTACGACCCCTTTGAAGAGAATCACCACATAACAATGAAAAGACCTGCAACCGTGACGATTATGCGTTGTTCTATCTGGTTTACAAAATAAAAGATTCCATCTGATCATGAGAATCTTTCCACCTTTTATCGTTGAACCTCTTCAGTTTTTCCACAGCTTTTGTGTGACACAATCGATATCTCTCCACAATAGACCTTTATTCACAATTTGTCAACAGACTGACATTTCTAAGAGTTCATTATATTCCTTTGTTACAGGGCTTGGACAATGTGAGCTCAGCAACCCTGCGGCCCTTCAACTCTGACATAAACACACCCAGGATCGACAGCTATCGATTCTCAATGGCGAATCTAGAAGGTAAGTTTCCATCCACATGATTTATATAATGCAAACTGAATGGGCACAAAGAAAACAGTTTCGAGTTTCCAGTAAAAATATCTGAATTTCAAAATTCTGCCGCAGAGAGAAAGAATTATAATTTTCATTTTGTGAAAATTGTTTTTGTCATTAGGCCCGATAAACTGGGATTCTAACCTCATTTCGCTCGGTCAGTGCACAGTTTTCAGGCCCAATGAGAGAAAATATTGTATGTCATACGGCGATAAAAGTATTACCTGACAAATGTGATTATAAGGTCACATTCGTTAGATAATATTTTTATCGCCTAATGATATAATATAATATTTAATCACTGAATCCCGCTAACTGTTACCTATCATTCTGTTTTGCGGCCAATAGATGGCGATTAGCAGCCATGAACTTGATAAAGACAAACAGCGGACTTTAGGTTGCGTTTTGACGCTCCTAGGCGCTTCGCCCCCCCCCCCCCCCCCCGGGCCCCCCCCCCNCCCCTGGACCCCGCTTCTGGGCCCCCTTCCACCTTCCTTTAGCAGAACTTCGTGATAAGAAATAGATGATGTCATTCGGCTTATCGGCCTTATGACATAATCTACTGTTTTCTCTAAAAATCGGACAAAAAAGTTTTCATTCTCAATAAGTTTTACTTAAATCTACACAAAGAAAAAAATCACACGAAAAATTGCTGTGCAATCTCTAGGTAATCGGAGAGCGAAATTGTATTCCACAATTTTTATTTGAAACCAAGGAAAAAAGATGAGACGAAGGATAAATTTTTCCCTTCAAAACGTAATTTTTCACAAATGAGCAGTAAGATCTGCCAGGGTGTTAGTGAAAAAGTACAAGGAAGACGAATAAATTTTACCACATCTTCAGCGAATTTTTACGGCACACCGTTTATTAATTTTTACTGGATTTCTATTGTAATTTTTCATTGCTTTTTTTCTCCATGTTGTATGATTGAGGCACATTTTCTCTCACTTTGAAGAAATCTTAATTTTGAAATTCGAAACTTATGGGTTCTTAAATTGAGAACCTTCTCGTTCTTGAATTGATGACTTCTCTAGTTTTTAAATTAATCTACTTATTATGAATCCTTTGTTATCGAAAGTATATTACCTAGGATCTGGACTCTGTTAAGGATGTTGATCCAAAATCGCAAGTATTAAAAAAAAATTGATTTTTTTTCAACTGAGAGATGCAATTATTCTCTTTATCTGGATAAAAATTTCAATCCACCAACCCACGTTTATTATTTAGAAATGGACTGAACAGAATGCACCAAACGCATGCGCTAACATGTGCTTATATGGGATAGACCCTTTCAAAGATTTCCTCTTTTTACGCGGATACCCCAAATTTTTCTCTGGCCATTCGATTCAGTATAGTTTTACACATTACCTTCTATTTTATTTTTATTTTTAGAGTCTTCTAGTAGAAGAATTATAAATTTCAACATAAATCCCATAAGGGCCCGTGTATAAAGAAAAATTTGTTTATTTATTTCTGGCGAGACTATTGCCATTATTTTTTTTTTAAATCAAAAGAAGTTAGTTTCATATGTTCTGCTATCAGCCTAAAAAATATAGAATTTTCCTTGAACACGAAAAAATGAGATTTCCTGAAAATGGCTAAACATCCTTAATGTTGATTTAATGTTAAATTATTCCTGAATTTCGTCCCTTCTGAATATTTCCGCATTAAAACCGCCAAGTTTCTGACTTAAGAAACTCAACGATTCCTGATTTAAGAACTTTTCTCACTTTAAATCAATAGACATTTGATATTGAATTTTTGGGACTTCTGTTCTGAAATTAAGTAACCAGATTTTTTATTCTCAATGCAATGCCTTCTGAAACCGTAAATTCCTTGAAACCAGTAAATTCGTTCTGGAAACTAGAAACTATTCTTCTCTGTGCACATGATCGACATAATGCGAACTAAATGAAGGGAATAGAGAGAGAGAGATAAAAAAATCCAGCGTCCCTTATTCCTTTATTGAGGTCAAATGGTTGTCCTTCACCCTCTTAACAATAAACCGGGTCTCTCCGAGCGTCGATGACACGAAAAAACCATTCCCCCTTTTGGCTAATGCATACTGACGAGGCGATCTCCCCTCTTCTCGGATAGACACCCTTCATTTTTGTCTGCTCGTAGCAATTGAACTGGAAGGCGCCACCAACTTTGACCGGTTTCCGGCGATCACTCAATGCGTTTTTTACGCTGCTGTACCCTATTTTTGCTGTCCTCGTACTGGCATTTAGCTGATTCGTAGATATTTTATGGAAGAATCGATCGTCCAATTCGTATCTGACAAATGTGCTCCAGTTAATTTCTTAGAGCCATTTCAGAGATAAGTCCGGAAACTTTTTATGGAGAGAATTTCGGAAAAATTTCCAACACTCAAAATCTTTTCTCGCAAGCATCAGAAAATTTGCTGTTCTGATAATAACAACTTTTATCTCTGGACGGCAAACATTATTCAACAGGTGCGCAATTTTTCCTCAACTGAAAGTATTAAAAATTATTCATTAGAGATTATTAAGGGTAAATATTAATTCCTGCATATTTGGTATTGAAAAACCATATTCACATCATGACGTAGTTTCTCGAAAGTTGTGTCACCTGATTCCACGTCATTTAATCCTCGAAAATTAATCCTGAACAAATTAGTCCTAGTCAAAAAATCCTTTAAAAGTGATCCTAGTCAATTTGATCTTGGTCAAAAAATCCTGAAAACAGTGATCCTAAGCAATTTAATCCTGAAAAAAAATCCTATACAAATAATCCCAGTGCAAAAAAATTAGTAACAAAATTTTACGCAAAAAAATCGAAAAATATGGGGAAAACAATGTGACGTAAAATACTCAACAAATTACAATCATTTATTTATGAAACGTAAACATGCAGACATGGCGCTGATATCGAACCCTGAAAAATATTGCAAGCCCTCAAATCTCAAAACAAACATGCACTCATGAAATATTAAAATAATTGTACAAATCGTATCGTCAAACTTAATTAACAACAAAACAAATATGAAAAACCAATTACGTCATAAAAAAAAGTTGTGTTCAGACAACTTAAATTGTTGAAAGCAACACGTGCACAATTCAGTAATTAATATTATAAGCGATTCCCATGAGATACTTTAAGATATTATTTCTGTCATGACTTTTAACAACATTCAGTAGTTTAACATCAAATTTTCTATACAGCGTCACACAAATATGTTCGGTATTTACACACAAATTAGACATGAATTAATTTCCTGGAAAAATTAAAATGAGAGGAAAAAGAACAATCGTCAGTTACAAAAAACAATTGCTACTAGTTCTAGAATACAATTTCTCTCAATTGAAAGCGGAAATTCAAAATATTTAACACCGAGTTATCATTATTTTTTTAAATTGATAGCAATATAATCATTAAAAAAATCTCAGGATCAAATCATCCTGGATTATTTTGATCAGGATTATACTGTATCAGGATTAATTTAAGTAGGATGATTTTGCAGGATTAAATTGTCGCGGATCATTTTCACCAGGATTATATGACGTGATAACATATCACACACATATCGAACGGAATATTGCTAATATATCTTGAATATATCGGAAATATCCCTATAAAGCCTGTCACACCCTTGACTAAGCCTATCCATCTAGTTCGTCTATTCTGACGTCCTATAGGTGCGCGGGAGCGCGCCGTCAGACTAGTCATGTATGAAAGTCACAATGAAAATGTTTTGATATTCAGAAACATGTCAGTGATTTTTAGGAATTTATCCCCAATTATTTTTTCACCAATTTTGAGTGACGTTATCATTAATTTCTAGTGATATCGTCACTAATTTTCAGAGTAATATCATTAATTGTCAGGCACCCACACGTATGAAAAAATCGTATAGAAAGTTTCTATACGATTTGCGAATAGAATTTCTATAGGTTTTTCGTATATGATATTCGGATATTTCTATACAAAAATTCCCTATACGGATTATTTCTATACAAATTCGTGTAGAAATTCGTATAGAAATGAACCGTATAGGAAATTTTCGTATAGAAATATCCGAATATCATATACGAAAAACCTATAGAAATGCTATACACAGTCCGTATAGAAAGATTCTATACGATTTTTTCCTACGTGCACCTTTAATGCTTAAGAAATCTATCACCAAATTACAGTGATAAAAATCACTTATGATCAGGGGCATTCCAGTCAGTGTCAAGTATCACTAATAATTGGTGATAGATTTATGAAAATCAATGACATGTCCCTGAAAATAAAAATTTATTTGTCTGTAGAGAGTGGGACAAAATAGAGCCTCCTTAATGTAAAGAGTTTTCATTGTTCTAAGTGATAAAAAAATACTAACTCTTGTCAGGAATAAGAATTTATTTAATTATTTATATATATAAATTATTTATATAAGAATTTATTTATTTATTTATCTAATTGTCAGAAATAAGAATAAGACCTATTCACTGCATTTCATACCAATATGAGTTGAATGGTGTGTTTCATTCAAATACACGTGAACGACTGACTCTCGCTACATTGCTTGCTCTAATATTATTCGCATCGTAACCGACCGACAAACTTGCGGAAACAAAACGTAAACAGTAGCTTCCGAAATTTGAATTCAAAATACCTCACATTAAGGGGTAACGGAAGGCCAGCATTTCTTTGAAATTTTCAAACAAATTACCTGCTCAAAGGTATTAGTATTAGTATTTTTTGAACCCAAAGCACATTGACCTTCGTCATCGCCTCCTGGAGATTAATGTCCTTTGATTTGTAAAAATATCGATAACATTGGGCAGGAAATTTGTTGAAAAATTTGTAAAATTGACCGCATTCTGTTACCCCTTAAGGCGTTTTCTTAGCCTCCAAAGTGAGACCCAGTTCATCCAAATTTTATTATCAACTGATCTGTTAAAGACTCAAAGATCTTCATCTCGCATTATCCTCTACTCAGCATTCAAAAGCCCGAAAAAATGATGAAGCTATTTCCATCGTACCGATTCCCCCAAGATAACCCCATTATTATACCCTATAACCTCAAAGTCATAAATACAAGTGGTGTGATCGTTACCGACTGAGTTCACGATATCCCTTCGATGCATAAAAAAGTCACCAGCTTGTAACACGCCCCAAAGCTTGTACATATCTCGATACACCTTTCGATTTCTCCCTCAATACCAAAAGAACTCCATACATCCACTTTTTCATTCTATTGTAGGGTTCGACTTGCGTCTGTCGAGAGCTGAGTGAATCGCCCCTAGGGGATTATGGCGTCGATTGTACTCAAGCACCTCGGCACCTTATCTAGAATCTCACTTCGGCCATGACTCTCTCCTTTATGTGTACCTGCATTACACGTTTATTTATAAACAAGAATACCGTCGGATTTCACGTCTGCATCGATGGAATTTATACGCGACATTTTGCCTCGTCGATATTCCGCGGAGCTTCTCAACCCTCTTCACTGATAGAAAGGATTAGTTATTGTTAACTAATGGATTTGGTTGGAGACGAGGGTCTATTCGGTCTCACCAAATGTTCATTCGTTAATAGTTAACGAATGCATATTTGAGGTGCCTTGTTTGACTCGACTTTCACCTTTCAAGTGAACCATTCGTTAACTATTAACGAATATTTATTTGGCCATATTCAACTCTACCATTCGTTAATAGTTAACGAGTCTCGTTTGGAATAAATGAATTATTCTATCAGTGTTTTCGAGTTGATGCTCCCGAGTCGAAAAATTTGGTCGTTTTTTGGCTCGATGCAGTCAGTTGAAGACCTGAAATTAAATACCGCGACCAAAAACCGACCATCTTGATCAAGTTTTTGACTTAGAGTAGATCTACCCTTCGGCCGAGCTACGCTGTACTTTTGGATATTTTCAGTTTTTAAATTTTTTAACTAAATCGCATGGAAAAAATTTGAACAAATTCATGCCCAGTCAGTATTATCTAAATTAAATTTCGCAAAATATTGATATTTTTTCAAACATTTCCCTCTTATGAATAAATAAGAAAACTTGTTTGCAAAACGGTGGATTATTTTTTATGAGGTGTCAAAAAATTATTGATTTTTTCACATCTCATGAAAAAAAATTCAGATTTTAATCTTTGATTACAATGGAAATGTTGATTTTCACATAAGACACGGGGTTAAATCCTGATTTTTAAACATTTTTTCTTTGAAAAACCAAAACGATAATTAAATTGAGAAAAAAAAATAGAATTCCGAATCTAATCGAGTTTTCTGCAAATTTTGCAGTTTTTAATAATCTTTAAATTTACCGTAAGGCTAGAACTACTTCAAAGAGAATAGGTGAATAGGCCAAATACCGACTGAAATGCACTTACTGTTCATCAAATTCTTCTAAGTTCTTCATCGTTCTTGCTATCATCTAATTGAAATCATCGAAAAAAAAACTAGTTTTATTCTATGGAATCTAAAGAACATTTTTGATCAATGAAGAAATGAAACCTCCGGATAGAGTCTGTAAAACGGACCAGGCAAAACGGACCAGGCGGGCAAAGCAGACTGCAGAGCAAAACGGACCCCTAGAGCAAAACGGACCACTAACAGAAAATTGGTAATGTTTGTAAAATTCAAAGTCATTTGTGGTTTGAGGTGATTAGCAAATCTGTTGCGACTCAATGACACTTTTTATCTATAAAACCCCTATGACGGTTACGATCCAAGAAACTCACTTTTAATTCAACACATTCAGTGTTTCAGATTTGAAGGACAGAAAAAAACAAAAATTACCAATTTTCTCTCAGTGGTCCGTTTTGCCCTACCTTCCCCTACTGAATTGATCTAATTAGTAGATTACACACCTCGGCCAGTAAAGTAAGGAATGTCTCAGATCACATGTTTGTCGACCTCGGCTTTGCCTCGGCCAACAATTACATGTGATCTGAGGCTTTCTTATTTACTGGCCAAGGTGTGTATACTATTTTTCTGCTCGACGCAGCCGGAAAGTGGCAACTTCGTTTGGCGCCGCGGCTAGGAAGTTGACGCTTTCCGGCCGGAGGGCAGAAAAATAAATTTTTTAACTCGGGCTTTGTGTGATTATTGTCCACGGTTTGGCGTTCTATTTTGCTCTCGGTGATTCCTGCTTCCGATGGCGGACAGCTTGCTGCGAGTCTCTGGCGCTCTCATGCGTATTTATTCGATGACTGCGAGTCTGGGAGATAAGGAGAGTGGAATGAGTACACAGTGACTTCATCATTTGCTCATATTTCCGGATTTCCTCGTGGAATCAATTGATCTTTTATTCGGTGGTTCATGAAGCCAGACTGATTCAGTAGCGAAGAGGGAAGTATCTACGGATCTCGGAGGGGACACCGAGAAAAAGCTGTAGAGAAAATCATATGACAAAGTGGATACATGAGGCGAAATGCCTTTTCGGGAATTTTCACGCAAAATCACGAAAAAATGTGAAGAGAAGAAATTTTATGGCTCGAAATTTTTACGATTTTAGTACCGTTATGCTGGAAGCCACAAACTTTTTTACTCCGTAAATTTTTTCCTGTTTTTCACACAGTAATTTAGAATGAGACGGAATGCGCTTGGATACAACTGCCAAATCCTTTTTTCTCCGTGTATTTTTCTTGAAATTTACTTAAACCTCTCGTGTTTTCGCTACACGGAGAAAAAAGTTGGAGAAAAATGATCAAACAAGTTAAGTAATCACGGGGAAACCTCAATTTCCACTACTTTTTCCACCTTAAATAGGAAAAGAAGAAGAAAAGTGCGAGATTAATAGTGAATTTTACTCCGTTGATCCGGGAAAATTTACTAAACGTGATGGCGATTTGTACCGAAACTAAAATTTACCCTGCATCCCATCAAAAATTATCCCAGTGAACATGAATCATTCCTCCAATTTTTTGTATAATTTTTCTGTAACAGAATAATTTTTACCGAACTCCCCGAGTGGAAATTCTGTTCAGGTCTCGATCAGAAACTGATCAAGTCCGATCCGAAATTCTGATCAGGCATGTTACGCCTCCACCTTATGTTTTTCCACTAAGGTCGTTTGGTAAAAATTCACTTCGGACCGTCCCCATGATCTTCAGACGGGAACAAAACAAACAATCCCCTGCCGATGTGGGAAATATTACTAAACAGGAGGATAATTTTTGCATCCATAATAGATTCGTAGTATTTTGTACCGAGAAAATCGCAAGATATCCCCTAAAAACCAGTATTTTTTCACTGAATTACCTTTCGCTCCACGATTATCATTCGTATAGTAAAATTGTCCCGATTTTCGAGGTACTTTTTACCCAATTTTTCTCTCCGCCTACGTATTCTACCTCAATTTTTCTCCATACGTCAGAAGACTTCACTTTTCCAATATCTCAACAACTAATCCAGGAAAAAAGATTTGACTGTAGCAGACGGAAGCGGAAATTTGCCTGGATTTCTATCCCAATTTACAAAAGTTGTACGAACACAACCTTTCCGAAAATTTAGTTGTTGTTCATTTGGTTTTGCTTCAAAGCGCCCGGAAGCACCCCAAAAAAAATTTACTCAGAGTTGACGTTAAATCCACCTCAAATCTGGAACTGCTTCCCGAGACGCGCCAAAACCCCTGATGTCTGACATCTTTCAGCAAAAACCCGGCGACGTTAACGTAGCACAGGGATGAGAGGCGACGTATTCGATTACACGGCTCGCTCGGCCTTCCACCGGACCCGCTAGCTAACCCTATGTACGCTTTTCATCCCAACTTACATGATACATAACCGTTGCTCCTCTTTACACAACCCAACACCGAGAGATTTAATCAATCATGTACTTCTTGGTGCAACGTGGATTGAAATAACTCGGTACTATAAAATCCTCGCCTTGAGGGGGACTCAAGTGTCGGCTGCAGCCGCCGTTGGGGCATTCCTGAGATAAGCACCGTTGAATTCTGCGGCTTATTAACGATCCCAGAGGGTTATTATAAGTTTTTTTACAAGTTGAGTAGCCACTTATTTCTGCCCTTAGGAGTAAAAAAAAAACATTTTGGCTATTCAAAATGGAGATTAAGTCATCAAGATCTCTCAGTCAATGGTCGTGAGAACAATCTCAAAGTTTTGAAACTCTTAACAATGTTAAACTTTAAGTAAATTAGACGTTCTATTTTGATGTTATGGAAGTAGAGTAGACGCGATTGTTTTGATAGAAAATAGCCCCTCTTAGTGATGCACTTGTTCATTTTCTGCGAAATTTTTGGCTAAACTTTTTTATACACGAGTTCGAAGGCGCACTCCGTACGCCTGACAATTTCATAGAGTTTATATGATTCATCACGTTACTATTTAAATTGATTGGAATCAATATGTTCTTTCACGTATGCGAATTTCTATAGTATTACTAAGAAGAAATTCGTGGGAAGCGGTGAAAAACTTGTATTGAAAATCAATGATTTTTTTTATTGCAAAGGGATGGAAATTACCATCGAGAATCAATAGGAGACACAGCGACAGCTATGAAAACTTGCATTGAAAACAAAGAATTTTCCATAGAAGTCTATCGAAACTTGTATTTAAAGACTTTAAGAAATTCGTCGAAATCCATGAAAACACCAATCGAGAATCGAGAATACAATTCATACTCCGTTGGAAATCATCAACACCAACATTATCACCAAAATCAGTATCGTTATCATCATGTATGTGATGTCTCTTTCAGTCATTTAGGCATAAACGGGTGACATCTTTTTATATAGCATTTCTTGAAAATTTTTATCAAGTGAAAGTTTCACTAAAATTTTAAGGAATTTTATTATTAAAACTTTATAAATTGATGGAAAAATTAGCGGAAGCTATGAATTTCCATTGAATTATTCTATGAAAGATGATAGAAATTAGGAAAATTAACGATCCCAGAGGGTTATTATAAGTTTTTTTACAAGTTGAGTAGCCACTTATTTCTGCCCTTAGGAATAAAAAAAAACTTTTAGGCTTTTTAAAATGGAAATTAAGTCATCAAGATCTCCCAGTCAATGGTCGCGAGAACAATCTGAAAGTTTTGAAACTCTTAACAACGTTAAACTTTAATTGAATTAGACGTTCCATTTTGACGTTATGGGACATAAAAATTATGTTATGGAACATAAAAATTTCTCGCAATAATTTTTGAAATTATGTTCCTATCGAAAATGATGTAAAAGAGTTCTCGATCCAGAGTGATTTATCATGCAAACCATCGGAGTAAAGTAGGCGTGATTATTTTGATAGGAAATAGCCTCGTGCAATGATGCACTAGTTTATTTTCAGTTGGCAAATTTTCGCTAAAATTTGCGATACATTTCTTGGAATTTTGTATCAAGTGAATTATGTTCCTATCGAAAATTTCGAAAATGATGTAAAAGATTTCTCGATCAAGAGTGATTCATCATCTAAACTCATGGGAGTAGAGTAGGCGTGATTATTTTGACGCTGGAAACCGTGAATTTCTATTCAATTATTCTATGACAATTAACAGAAATTAGGATAAACGATCCCACAGAGTTATTATACGTTTTTCTTTACAAGTAGAGTAGTCACTTATTGCTACCCTTACGAATGAAAAAAAAACATTTTGGCTTTTCAAATTAGAAAGTAAGTCATCAAGATCTTTCAGTCAATGGTCGTGAGAACAATCTCAATGTTTTGAAACTCTTAACAAAATTAAACTTTAATTAAATTAGACGTTCTGTTTTGATGTTACGGAATATCAAAGTTAAATTTGGAAAAATTTCCCGCAATAATTTGTGAAATTATGTTCCTATCAATAATTTCGAAAATGATGTAAACGAATGTTCCATCATGAATGATTTATTATCTTGTAAACCGTGGAAGTAGCGTTTGCGTGATTGTCTTGAGAGAAAATAGCCACTTTTAATGCCGCACTTGTTCATTTTCTGCTAAAAAATTTTGGCTGAAATTTTTTATACACTTCTTGTAAAATACATAAACTCTTAACCACTATAAACTTCACTTTGATTAGATATTCAGGTCTCCAATTTTGTTCTCTTTTAGGCGATATTTTTTTGCATTTTTTCTATTGGTAGTTCCATCGATAATGAAAGAAAAAAACGTTTTCACGAAAAATTATATATTCTACTTCAGAATATTTGTCTCCCCCAAAAAAATTATTCCTTTGGAAATCATTTAGTTTTACCAATAACACAGTTTTTGAGAAGTAAATTCAGGTTTTCCCTTAAAATTATTATTTATTCTATAATATATGGAAATTGTAAATGTATACCTGAAAAATATATGTACTACTTAATAACATTGACTTCCTAAAACCGGAGTCTCATTTAATTCTCCATAGACCTAATATATTTACCTAATAGACATATTATAATTGTCTTACGAAAACAACTAGTACTACGGAAATTATCATTTTAAGAAGGAAACTTTCTTCATCGCTTACAAATAAATTGATTCAACACAACAAAAGATCTCTTCCGTGGACCATGTCGATACCTTAATAACAAGCATAAGTGCTATAAGTTCCCTATGTAGATACGCTTGTCTGTTATTAAGGTGGCGATATAATTTTTCGTCACAACTAATTTTCCTCTCAGCGTATCATTTTTAATCTCTAAAACCACGGAAACAGCCCCTCCCAACAATTTTCGCAAGAGTATTCAGTAACAGATGCCTCTTCCCACCAAAAAATCGTTATCCATCTACTTTGCAGAATTTTGAAATCCATCCCTCCCCTCAATCCTTTGAATTCCCATCAGCTTTCACCAGTAATCACGCGACCCTTTTACCCCATCATAAAAAAACCCGGCGCACCGCTGTCTGCTCTATAACACGGCCTTCATCACTGAGGGGTAAACCGCATACTTTTTTTACGCGAAACCTTTAGATTTCACTTTCCACTTTTGTCCTTATTCACCCCCCGATTCCTCCGGTTCAATATCACGTAACGAGCTGTGACACCGTACGCATTCCACCATAACCCCTCCCCTAAATTTTATGCCTACATCGAGCAGAAACAGGAGCCGACGAGATATGAAATACGCTGGAAGAAAATATGCGTGTATCAGAGGTTGTTGTGGAGTTGTAGAAGCCGCAGTGCATGGCACTTTGTGTAGGAAACCGCTGATAACTCAACGACTAACGTTCCGTATCAGAGGCCCCATGGTAAATAGTGTGTGGCGGTTTGTAATCGGACAAGAGCGTTTCATTTACCTGGCACTGCCGATACTGCGTAGTTGTTGCATAAATTAAAATGAGCAAAAAATAAAGCCGAGAAGATGAGGGGAAATTGTGAATTAACGAGGGTAAATAAATGGAGGAACTTGTGATGGTGAGCGTTATGAATTCAATTAAAATTGTGTTTCACCTTGGAATTGCTAATTAAATCCCTTTGGCATTGTTTTCCATTGGTTATGCGGTCGATATTCGCTCAATTTACTTGCGTAATAAGGTGAATAATGAGTTTGGGAGTTGTGGACGAGGGCAAACATTATGTTTCGCTTGTCTATTTGTATCTCGGGTGGATTCCGATGGAAACAGCGGCTGTTAGTCATTCCGGGGGTGCAAATTCCGAAGAAGAAGTTGTACTGATAGCTATTTTCAACTGTTGTTCATGGGAAAGGATTGAAGTGTTCATGAATTTTCGTGTTTCGAGGGGATATCTTTGTTGAACTGTGCGGGAGAAGAGGAGTCTTCTTGTAAAAAAATTTTTTCTTCTCGTATACCCTTTCGAGTCTTTACGATTTGTTCCCTTCCCACCCTCCAACCCCCTGTACCGCATTCGCCGAAGGACAAGGGAAAACCTTATTTGAGGGAAAAACCTGCCCAGGTACAGTCGTCTCTTGCGAGACTCCCGCTCGACAATGAAACCGTGAGATTTAGAGTGTGACAAATTTTGCCCCCCCCAGCCGGGAATCGAACCCGGGTCTCCCGCATGCCGATCCCACACTTTAACCACACAGTCACCGCCGTCGGTGAGTCTTCGTGTAATTTTTCCGTAACAAAAAATATTTTTGAATTGCCTTTAATGGTCGTCGAATGTTTCAAGAGATTTCATTTCATATATATTTTGTTTTTATCGTTATTTTACATCACTTCGACCCTGTTAGGGTATACTACGATGATGATCAAGACTTTAAAATGGTTAGATCGCATCATTCTACCCGGCCGGGATTTGAACTCGAAACCTTTCGCATGTGAGGCAATAAACTTACCCACTGCGCCAAGCCACCGGGACATTTTTCATATTTTTAATGCATCATTTAATTTGTTACCTACCGAAAAATATAGCATTTATTATTTCGACGTTCTTCCATCAACTAAATCACCCATTAACTACCAACGAATATTCATACTCAACTCTGCCATTAGATCGAGTATCGATTCTCCACTCGTTACATCCCCGAACACCTCTCGTCGGTAAAGATAAAACACAGCAGCGGTGGACACATTTTTATGCACTTTTTTGTCATATTCGGTGAAGGGGAGTTTTATGTTTACGACCAGAGGAAACCGCCTGGAATAAATTGAATACGATCATGGTGATATAAACTCCAATAAAAAAATAGATATAACTTTCAAAATCGCTTTGTTTTGCAGGAATAAATGATCCCTGTGATAACAAAAACTGAAAAAAAAATTAAACTTTTGAACCGCATAATCCTCTTCATTGAAGCATTCATCTCATGACTGAATTGCACATAAATATTTGTCATTTCTATTGCAAAATATAGGCATACACTGAGAGAGAAACGAGGAATTTCTCAAACAAGTCTTGTTTGGATCAACAAAATCGTTACTTAAAATTACCAAAAAAATAATTGTTTAGTTCAAATTTGAAAGTCTCAAACATGAATAATTGCTCCGTTTTCAATAACAACGAAATATTTCCGGCACCTCTCCCAGTGACCAAAAACCAAACACACAACAGTGAAAAAAATTGAAAAAAGAAAAAGATTTGTACATTTTGTCAAGTTGAAAAAAATCACAAGAAAAATCAGTAGCCACGGGGTAAACCGGGTTAAGTAGATTTTGACTATTGACTAGTTTTTGACGAATGTCTCGGAATCTAAAAGAGATAGAAAAATTTTTGTTGTGACCTTTTTTATAGAGCCAATTGAGGGTTATAAAAAGTCTTGAGCAAAATTTTGCTATCTCTCTTACACGGAGAGAAATTTTTGATAAAAATTACCCTACCGTTTTATAAAAGTATATCATGAGTCATCGTTTTTTCATTTCTATCCTGAAATTTAGTAAAAATTAATATATGATGATCAAATTTTATTCTACGTTAGAGAAATTTTATTCTGACAAAAATAAAAATTACCGTGCGGGTAGAGTAAAAATTACTGTACCGGTAGAGTAAAATTTACCAACCGTTCTAGAATTTTCGTTGTTATCTACATAAAAATTACTGGACTGGAAGGGTAAAATTTATTATGCATCAGGATAAATTTTCTCTTACGTAGAATGAAATTTGATCATGATATATTAATTTTTACTAAATTTCGGGATAGAAATGAAGAAACGATGACTCATGATACACTTTTATAGAACGGTAGGGTAATTTTTATCAAAAAATTCTCTCCGTGCAGATTCCGAGATATTCATCGAAAACTGGCCAAAAGTCAAAATCGACTTAACCCGGTTTACCGCTTCGCTACTGAAATCTAGCACTTGTATAAAAAAAAATCTGAATTTCTATTGAAACTCTATAAGTCAAATGGGGTTCTGTGAATATTCTATAAAACAATTCTATTGGTTTACTGCGCCATTTCTATTGAAGATTATGCAACTTTACCATGTCATATTTTTAAAACCCATTCTAATCATAAATTGAAAAATAGTACATTATGTCATTAGGCGATAAAAGTCACATTCGTCAGGTAATACTTTTTCATCACGCGTTGTGTAAAGTGACATTTTAACCCCACTTCCCACATATTGTGATGAAAAATAGGGTTCGATACTCGCGGGAAAAGTGTTTTTAGACTCGTGGGATTGTATCACTCGCCTTCGGCTCGTGCTATAAACCTCCCACGAGCCCAAAGACACTTTCTCGCAATCGTATCGAAATATACTATTATGTGGCATACAATATTTTATGTCATTGAGCCCGAAAAATCCCGATTCTGACCTTGTTTCGCTCGCTAATGACATAAAATCCTTTTTTGATCATTTTTAACAAACGATTTTTTGGCGCAAGTAAGACTTGATTGAGAACTCAGCTGTTTTTCTCTCAGTGTAGATCGAATGATACAGGAATTACTCCGATATTTCTCAATACGTGATAGTTACCTCATACCCTATACCTCCTTATCTCCTCCCCCTCCCTCCCCCCTCTTCCTTAATCAATGAACGACACTATTGAATAGCCTAGAAACTCAGGCTCAATTGAACGCTCGTGAAAGTTATATTGATAAACTTCCCCAGGAGTTAATTTAAAATGACACCAGGAAATTCAGTGTCCAGTTTTACGGAAGTGTCACGTGTTTAATATCAAAGACCGGGCGGTTTGGCACAGTCGTTTGCAGCCATTTATCCCCTAGCCAAAAAGATAACGAACAAAGTAAAAGGATAAAAGGAAATGGGCTAACAAAAAAACTTGATAAAAAATTGAATGCCTTCATGTACGAAGTATTCACCATCTGCATCGCTATCAGTACCCAACTGCATTGGGTAGTGAGCCAAAGACCATTTGATATTGTCTGAATGTGTCCCCACAGAGCAAACCGATACACGTTGCATTGTGTTATCCGTCTTGTCCCAATGGGGTGAGATAAGATAAATTATGTCTTCGGGTACTTCCCTCTGGTCTACCGCGTCAAGATCGACACAAATTGCGGTGTAAATACGAAATCTTCTGTTCAAGTTTACTTTAAAATTTTAAAGAGACAAGTTGAAGAAGAATTATTAAGAAATGTAAGAAGGAACGTAATTTAATTGAAAAATACTTTGCTTGAGGGGAATTTTGAGTTTTTTTTTTAAGTGAAAAAACAACTCCGGGCTATTTTGAGTTTTTTAGTATTTTTTCCACGGTTTTTTTTGTGTAGCGCCTTACTGTACTGTTATAGTGTATTGTGTTACTAGTGCGTAAAATTCAAGGTGTGTAAAGTGAATTTCGAGTGCGTAAAGCTTCACTTTATGAGAATTTACTTTACGCACGCTCGTGAACTTTACGCACGCAGGTGTGAAATTCCGTTTTCGACGGATGTGAAGTTTACAGGCCGAGCCAAAGGCGAGGTCTGTACTCACATTCGTTGAAAATGGAATTTATCGCCGAGTGCTCTACAACTGTTTTATGCCACCTCGTACGGTAGTCGAGTTTCAAGCAGGCTGCGCGAAGCGCAGCGTGCATTAAACTTGACTTATCGCACAGCGTGCCATAAAGAACTTTTTTACGCACACTAAACCGTTTCGAAAAGTGCACATTTGAGGCAGGTATCACAAAAAAAGTTATTAGCTGAAATTTTTGATACATTTCTTGGAAATTTTTATTAAGTGACAGTTTTACTGAAATTTCAAGTAATCAATGGAAACTGAATTTTAGTTCAATTATTCTATGAAATTAAAAGAAAAGAGGAAAATTTAGGTGAATAGTTGCTTTAATTTTAAATTACTTGAAAATTCAGCATAATTTGATACTGAACATTTATGTTTCGATTGAATATTGAGATAAGTTACGAGATTTCTTGTGTTTTTATTGTTCACAAATTTGGAATACTACAAAATTTTCAGTGAAATTTAAAATTCAGGATTATTTCTCGTCTGAATCGAATCCAATGTCGCTTTGAGAAAAATTGCTACTCTACTGTCGATATAATTTCAGTTTTTTCCTACTAGTCTTAGTAAAGGGAGAAATTGGAATTTCGTGGACAGTTTCATAGGAATTTTCAGGAGAGAAAATTTGAAATTAGAATTTCAAATTTTATTGAAAATTTAACGGAATTCCAAATTTCCGAGCAGTAAAAAGTCAAGAATTCCTCAACTTACCTGGATTTTCAATCGAAACATAATTTTTCAGTATCGAATTTGCAATTAAAAGAAAAATTCAGGAGTACATTTACCCCAATTTTCCTCACTTCTATCAATTTTCATTGAATCATTGAATTGAAATTTATAGTTTTCATTTTTTCGCCATCACATTTTGGATTTTCAAAAACGTAATGTCTTGAAGTTTTCGTGGAACTGTCACTTGATCATATTTCCAAGAATTCCACCGGAAACTTCGAACAAAAATGACGAACAGTATATTGGATTTTTATCTATTTTTTTTATCGATTCATTGAAATAAAATTTATAAATAAATTAATAAAATTTATAATTTCATCAAATTGTAAATTTTCAAAAAATAAATTCCTCAAAATTCCCGGGGAACTGTCTCTTGATAGAATTCCCGCGAGGTGTACTGGGAATTTCAGCTACAAATGATTAAAATTATACTAGATTTCAGGGGTAATTTTGGATAAAAATTTTCTCCGGGTGGGTACAAATACATAGGAGTTGAGTACAAAGCAATGAGGTAAGATGCACCATAAACTCATCTCACGCGCAATCTCTTGACATTGAGTCCTCAACTGCATCACGATTCAATCTCACGGTGTGCTATCAGTGATAATAGCATCAGCGAGGTGAGGAAAAATAGGTTAGACTGGGATGAATTGGTTTGGAGTTTGAGACAATGGGAATTGTTGGAGTGAATTCTGTGGTGTCTACTGAGTGAGAAGTGGAACATTCGAGTTGGAGAACATTCACCCCTTCAGGGCATGAGGGTTCTCAAAGAAGGAGTTGATATCTTGAGGAATAATCGGAGAATGGGGGGGTTATTTGTTGGGGCTTCTCTTGAGGATTTAGTTTAGATTCTTCTCGCTGTCATTGAATCGGACTTGAGATGGAATTGAGCATGAACAATTGGAGATGAAGCACAAAGCGTGAAATTCCAAAATTTTTCCGGGAATAATTCAGGAAAAAATTGTAGTCCAACATTTCCTGAAAATTTTCATCAATCGACGATTGCAGTGAAATTTCTGGGAATTTCTCCTTGAAAATTCACAATTTCATAAGAAAATCAACGGAAACTGTGAATTTTAGTTCAAATGTTCTATGAAAATTAGTTGATAGAAATACGGGAAATTGCGGTAAAAAGGTCTTTGAACTTTCATTGAATTGGAGGTTCACTTCGGGAAAAAAACTTTTTCGTTTTTCGAGCAAAAAAAAACAATTTTAATACTATTTTCCGCGTGATTTTTCCTCAAGAATTCGATTTTGTAGGTCAAATTTGTCTCCGACTACTAAAAATGAGAAATTTGATTGTTTTAAATCGGAAAATCAACTTACAAAAATCTTCAACGTATTTTCTAAAATATTTTTTTGAATATAACCCCAAATCTTCGCTTCTTAATTATGAAAAATGTGGGAGAAGATACATTTTTAAGTTTATTGGTCAAAAAAAAAGTCATTATTTTCAATGGAGTATCAATTAGAAGGATGTACTCATAACGATAGAGCATCAACACTAACGCTAGTTTATTAAGAACATAATAACCTTTCAATTTAAGAATTGAACACCAAATTCCCACCATCAAATTGAGTAAAAATCAAAATTACTTCAGAACTTCATATTACAGAAAAAAAATTAATGAAAACTCAATAATGAAAGTTTCCAAACTCTATCATGAACTTTCATTTAATTGAAATAAAACTTTTCTCCATGGAAAAACGAGCTAATAGTCGCCAGCTGACAGTGACAAGTCACTTGAGGCTTGAGCCCAGAGACAATGGATTCCATACCCCCTTTGAGAAACTATGAGAGATGCTTTTAATCGACCACTTTTGGAGGAGCATTACTCCGACGTGACTCAAGACTCGTTCCCTTTTACTCTGGTAGTCACAGAGATATCTTCATCCACTCATTTTCCCACATCGCAAAATGTCTCAGTATTTTCCACTCGAGTGTCTGTATCTGGCCTCACCTTCAACGCCTTGACTCCTTGTAACTCCCACCGATCTTAACCATCTTACTAATTTATTCCCTTTGAGAAATTGCTTCACGTTATTCCTGGGAGGTGAAGTAGAAATGAGGTGGAGCTCTGCATCTCTGGGGTTTTCACCGAGGAAATGGATATAAAACATGTGGGGATAGAGTGCGCTAGCTTTCCTTGCACTCGCAGGGGAGTAATCTTCTCACAGAAACCGCCGATTCGGAGCGAATCAGACCTGAGGTTTTTCTCACGTGTGATTAGAAGAAATTGCTGGACCTCTGGAGGTTTTTTGGGTCATGTTGGTTTCATTAAAGTAAGACTTATGAGAATTTCATCTTCATCTCTTCCTTTTGGGATAAAGAAGTCCCAGCAGGGGCACCTCAAGAAACTTTGATGAAAGTCGTACAACACTATTTGTTATTTTGACTACAACATTTGATGCCTCATACCTCAGTCTTGAGATCATAACAAACATTTCATTTCTGATAGTCACATTCAAAATTTTACAGAACACTTCGAAATGAATGCTCGAAATAAAAAATTTTACACTACATGTTCTTGTTAGGAATATGTGGCTCATCCAAGGAGAACGACTTGTTTTTTTTTTAATCGTTATTTTACATCGCTTCAACCCGGTTAGGTCATACTGCGATGATGATCAAGCCTTTAAATGGTTAGATCATACCATGTTACCCGACCGGGATTTGAACTCGGAACCTTTCGCATGTGAGACAACGAACTTACCCACTGCGCCAAGCCACCGGGTAACGACTTGGTTTGGTCGCAATTACACGGGAATTTTCAATTCCGAGCGAATTACACCTGGGATTTTTCTTATGTGTCATGAGAAGAAATTGCTGGACCTCAAGAGGTTTTTTGGGTCATGTTGGTTTCATTAAAGTAAGACTTATGAGAATTTCATCTTCATCTCTTGCTTGTCCTGATGGAGAAGTCCAGGAGAGGAATATCAAGAAACTTTTATGAAAGTCGTAAATCGTTATTTCCTGGTTTGACCTTAAAATTTGATGTTTCATACCTCAGTTTTGAGATCATAATGAACATTTCATTTCATAATATCACTCAGAATTTTACAAAACGTTTTCCAAAGCACAAAAATTCTCGGAAAAATTCACCACTACATCTTCTTTGTAGAAATTTTTTACTTCTACAAAACAACTGTCTCGTTCTGGCGATAATTATGCGGAAACTGCCAATTCAAAGCGAATTACATATGAGGTTTTTCTCACGTTTGATTACACGAAATTGCTGGACCTTCAAATATTTTTTGGGCCATCTTATGTCTTCATTAGAGCAAGAATAGTGAGAATTTCATCTTCAACTTTTACTTTTTCTGATGGAGAAGTGCCAGCGAAGGAACGCCAAGAAACTTTTATGAAAGTGGTAAATCGTTATTTGTTAGTTTGCACCTTAAATTTTAATGTTTCATACCTCAGTTTTCAGATCATAATGAACATTCCTTTTGATAATATCACTGACAATTTTACAAAACGAAAAAAATTCATCACTACATCTTGTAGGAATTTTTGCCTTCTACAAAACAAATGTGTTTTGGACTTAATTACGGGTTAAATGAGTAATAAAATAAAGTAATAGCGGGCAATAGATCGGCTCAACTTTTAGTTGAGTGTTGTGGGATATCTCCGGATCTAAGATAGATCTAAGATAAATGGTGACATTTCCTCAAGCCCCTTGTGTATAATGAAGAATGAGAGCTGCAAGAAAGGTCTTCACTAAAATTTTGTTATCTGTTAATGCGAAGAAAAAAAGTTCTTAGTTTCCAACTTACTTTTGAGACTCTCACGGCCATGATTATTAATATCATGGGCTTCCGGATGGATATGCCGCGTTTGGTTTCAGCTTTGCGTCGACGTTGCGCAAACATTACAGTGTGCATCTTCAGGGCTGTGCATTATTAAAAATTTGTGTCTGAAATTTCTGGTACACTTTTTGGAAATTTGTATCGAATTTAATTACACGGAGAGAAATTTTTGATAAAAATTATTCTACTGTTCCATAAAAGCGTATCATGACTCATCGTTTCCTCATTTTTCCCCCGAAATTTAGTAAAAATTAATATATGATGATCAAATTTTATTCTACGTTAGAGAAATTTTAACCTCATAAAAATAAAAATGATCGTGCCGGTAGAGCAAAAAATACTGTACCGGTAGGGTAAAATTTACCAACCGTTCTAGAATTTTCGTTGTTATCTACATAAAAATTATTGGACTGGAAGGCGCAAATTTATTATGCGTCAGGATAAAATTTCTCTAACGTAGAATAAAATTAGATCATCCTATATTAACTTTTACTAAATTTCGGGATAGAAATGAGGAAACGATGACTCATGATACATTTTTATAGAACGATAGGATAATTTTTATAAAAAATTTCTGTCCGTGTACCATTGAAATTTCAAGGAATTTTGTCATTGAAAATTCAGAATTTCGTGGAAAAATCAAAGAGATTTGTAACTTTCAGTTCCATTCTTCGAGAATTTTTCAATTCTACCGTAGTGAAATCTACCGAGCAAAAATTCTTGAAAATGTGTTAAATTTTCAATTTTCTCAAATTTTGATATAAATCTAGCATAATTGTACGTAAATTGAGGCATATTTCCTCATATTTCGAGGAAATCGTGTTTCTTAAATTGAGAACTTTTAGGTTCAAGCCATTTTGAACACAGAATTCGTGTGAAATACTCTCATTCTGTTTTTCTCTCTCAATAATGACAATTTCAACTATCTCTCTCATGGAAAATTAAATATCTACGGTTAATAATTGACTTATCGAGTAAAATTTCCATCATCACCATTCATTCAAATTAATTGGGTTTCAAATTGCTCGTTAAAGCTGATAACGAGTTTTCTGCTCTAAATAAAAACTCCTCGAAAATTTCGACCAAAATACCAAAGTGAATTCAATAAAACGTAAATGACAGACTTCCCAGCATTAGGTATTGCAAAACTCACACTAAGCAGCGAAAAATTATCTAATCTCGTAAAAATTGCTGACACATTATGCTGAGACAGTTGAATCAGAGCCATCTAAATTTCCATACGAGCGAATTCACCAACACGAAGACCTCCTTTGTCACTGGCTTGACAATGTTCGTTATCGTTGAATGCATCACACATTCATAGCGAAGCGCATGACATCGAGGATAGTGAGGCCTCTGTCCCGTCTCATCTGCCAGCGAACACCATCAGATAGAATGGATGTAGGTAGATAGAATCGAGTCAACGCTCTTGATGTCTCGCACGTATCACGTGTTATCATTGTTGTAATGGACGAAATCCACAGAAACACCAAACATTTGGCAGCTGGGTTCCGATGGTTAGGGCTGGCCGTCAGTCAGGGGTTTAGAATTCCGCTTCCAGTGCCAGATGTTAATTAGTTAATTAAGCGGCATTGTGGGGGCATAATTTTACTGATTATCAGTACTACATCAGTGCTGTCAAATAACTCATGTTTATCTATCCGAAATGATTATAATAATTATGTAATTTGTGGTTTTGGTAGCAATAAGAACATTTTTCTGATGATACACTGTAGTGTTAAAGATTTTCGTCTGAATTTTCCGTGCTGAATTCCGGAAATTTTTATCGTGTTCAAGTTATCCACTAAAATTTCAAGAAATCTTGTCATTAAAAAATCAAATAGTCCATTGATTTTCTGTTCAAATAATTTGGAAATCAATAAAATACTTGATATTTCAGTTTAATTATTCTGGATTTATTTTCCTAAATCCGATTCAATGCCACTCATGAGATTTACTGTAATATCTATATAAAATGATTTATTTATTCCAAACGGGATTCGTTAACTACTAACGAATGATAGAGTGGAATATGATCAAATAAATATTCGTTAATAGTTAACGAATGGTTTATTTGAAAGGTAACAATCGAGTCAAACAAGTTTCCTCTAATATGAATTTATTACATTACTTATTATATTATTTATTTTGTTATTTTTATTAGAAAATTCCGCACTTCATCTGCGTTTTTTTTTCAATAGAAATGTTCAAAGGAAACTATTTTATGAAAAAAATCCGTAGAACGGACGGTTTCTGTTCAATTTATTCTATTGAGATATTTTTTATATAGACATTTCCCGGTTCAGTTTTTCTACAATTTTTTGTTCGATTTTTCAGATGAAACGAGAAAAAAAATTGAATGAAAAAAAAAACGGAAAAATCATATCGAGGAATTTCTATAGAAAATGTTTCAGAAAAAGACGTATATAAAGACGAAATTTTACTGCTGTTTCTATAAACTAGTTTCTGTTGGCCTTTTCATATAATAAACCCACAACAAAGCTACAGAATTATTCAATTGAATCGGCAAAAAACTCATAAAGTTGCCAATAGAACTTCAACGGAAATTCACTATTTTCTTCTTTTCATTTTTTTCATGCGTGGTAAAACCATTGTCCCTTCCCTATACGATTTCTTGATAATCTTTGTAAAATGAACGAAATAATTTGGAAAATTTTGACGTATTCAACTCCTTGTGGTACATGCGGACTATTCCAATAATCTATTTGTCGAAAAAATGTGTGAAATATCCCTGTTGTCAGCCTGTTCTCGTCATGTATTGCAGATTATTTCAGGTACTCCAATATATAATTAATTGCCTTCATAATTCTGTCTCCCAATAATTACTCTAACTCTCCAAAAATTCCCCCAACAGACGAGTCTGTTCATGTAATTACCCTCAGCAAAGATTCTGCAGGTTTCCAAAAAAAAATGAAAATGTTGAGATAGCTGACATCTGCTGGATCGACTCATTACATTTTCTCATTCTTTTCATCCCGTCTTTTCGTTTTCAAGCAAAACTCGCTCCAGTATTCACCGAGATGAAAACGAGTTTCCATTGCTCCTTCGGTTGGTGGCTTATTGAGGGCTCAATTTGCATGAGAGATGAGTTATCACTGGTTCAAAGTAAATCCAGAGCATCTTGAGACAAAGTATGATACTCCTGTAGGTGTTTCTACAGAGGTGGTAGGGGATTCGGAGTAATTTGCGGGGATTGTATGCTTGGTTTGCAACATTACCCTTCATTCTAATCAAATACTTGAAAGATTAATGGATTCCGTGTTGGTCTTGAAGATGGATAATTCGAAGGGAACAACAGTCAGATTATTTGATGAGCGAAGCCGTAACAAAGTGATTTGCAAATGAATGATTTAATTTAAAAAATGAAATCAAAATGGTGACGAAATGAAAGAAATTTTCGAGTATGACCAAATTACAACAAAATGGTTAGCCAACCAGTCCAATATTACGATAACCAATCGTCATAGAAAAACTTCGAAAGAAGTTGGACTTGGCAAGAGTACCTGTCCGACAAACAAGGGACATTCACTGTTAGAAAATTACTCCTGAATTTTCAAGTAAAAAATCTTGAAATTTTTCACAATCACTCATTCACACGAAATTTTCATGTATTTTGTTATTAAAAAATCTGTTGAATTCTGGAGTATTCAATGGAATTGTAATTTTCAGGTCTACATGATGATGAAAATTATTAAATAATTTGAAAAGTCAAGCAACAATTTCCCTGAATTTTCAAACTATTGAAAATTCATTTGGATGTGATGTCCAATTTCCGCAATGAATTTGAAAATTCTAGACGTTATTGAAATATCCGTGATAATCTAACATGGAAAGCCTCAACTATCCTGAATTTTTAGTCTGAATGAGAGATTTCAGCAACGATTTGATCTTAAATTGGATTCAAAAACACAACATTGAAAATTCAAGTGCAAGTATTACTTAATTTTCAAAAAATGTCTAACAGTGTAGGGGAGCTGGTGCATGTACCGCCCACCTAAAGGACATGAGTCTTTTTTTCAGCGTCGCACTCTACGAAGAGTCATAAAAGACTAGAATGGGTTCTTCGAGGTGTTTACTCGAAGATGTGAAGAGGACAAATTTTTTATTAACATTAAACACATTTAATAACGTAATAATTCAATTGCCATCGGCCAGGGAGCGATGGAATCGAACTTTGAGGGTAGTACCGCCCGGCATGCATACAATACCGCCCACCTTGTTTTGATGACTTTTTTGAGCAGTACAGACCAACTGTTATAATTTTTCCTACTTTCATCTTTCGTTTCCATTCTTTGGCTCCATTTTGAGACAGATTTCACGTAAATAATAATAAATTATCCTGAATTTATCCGATGTTCCAGTGGCCACCGACTACCCCAAACAATCGACCTGTCACTCGACCGCCCTCTAGCTGCAGAGTTTAGCAGTCCTCTAGAAATCCTGAGCGGCATTACCCACAAACTCTGGCCGGAATTACCCACAAACGCGGAGGCTGATAAAATAGCCAATAATAACTGATGAAGATATTTTTCTGCTATCGAAAAGGTTGCAATGGATGTGGAAATGTATAACGAACATATATTTCGCACTCCGTTCAATTATGGGTTGCTTTTTCCCAGGGAACACTAGACATTTTTTTCTTTGTGAATCAATGTCTCTTCTGTGTTCAATTTTTACCAGAATATTTATTTTGAAATAATGTTCAAGATTTTTATGCAAGTGCTAATTTTCAATATTAGAATCAGTAGAAAATTAAATATCTGGGGTGAATAATTTATTTATTGAGTAAATTTTCCATCATCATGTATTCATTAAAATTAATTGGGTTTCCAATTTCTCATTAACGTTGATAACGAGTTCTCGACCGAATAAAAACTCCACGAAAATTTCTACCAAAACCCCAAAATGAATTCATTAAAACATAAATGACTCACTTCTCAGCATTACGTATTGCAAAACTTACGGCGAAGAGCGAGAAATTATCTAATCTCATAAAAATTCCTGACACATTGTGCTGAGACAGTTGTACCAGAGCCATTTTTTATTTGCACTAACTTTTATTCTCTCTGAATAGGTTTCTCTCCCGATGAATTCAATTTTTACCATAATATCTATTATAAAATAATGTTGTGGAGAAGATTTCGACCGAATTTTTAACTTGTTTTTAGTTTTTGGCCTCTGCGGTCATTAGCTGATTCGCAATGACGGAATCTATTATGTCAGAATGATAAAAATCGATCCAGCCATTTGGATTAAGCCCGATATTTTTTTTTTACTTTGTATGTATTGATTTGGTTGTAGACATCAATAAAGTGTGCCCTTGAGCAGGACCCCGCAAAGGGGGTCGAAATATTGAGCTTAATCCAAATGACTGAATCAATTTTTATTATTTGGACCTCATAGATTCCTTCACTTCAAATCAGCTAATGACCGCAGAGGCCAAAAACTAAAAAACAAATTATAAAATAATGTTCAGATTTTTTTATGTTTTGAGTCCGTCTCAGTGCTTATTGGAGTTGTTCAATTGTTTTCACAACGCAAGCGATAATTTCCAACATCAAAATACTAGAGTTTCTTTTCAAACATCTCTCGAGTCTTTCAATTCATTTTATCGTGATGAAATGATTCTAGTCGTTAATTATAGAATAATGTCAACAGTATTCTCTGATTCATGTACTTTCACAACTTCCCATCCGAATTTTTATTCTATTTCTCATATGTAAATACCGGATCGATCGATATTGATTATCACCAGAGGTCAATGCAACTCTCTTTGTGATTCCAGGTGTTCCGATCGACACATGTCCTTCTTGTGCCTTCCACCCAATCTGCGTCACGATTTCGATAAGTGCCGGCAGATTGACATTCACTTTATTAAATAACCGATCTATTATGAATGCGTTTCGGTCAATTCAACGTCGTTCATTGTGACGTGGTGATTTGTGACGATTGCAACACCGAAGTTCATTATTTTGAAGTCTTCAATTCAACGATTTTCTAGCAATGCACGTATGAAAAAATTGAATACAAATCCTTGGAGAATTCGCTAGAAAATTCTAGGGAATCCTCGTTAGAATTCTATTGGTTTTTTGCGGAATTTCTGTTAGATATTTGATAGGAAAAATCCAATAGATTTCGATTTTTCTGTTTGAATTTTTCTCTTTAGATTTTTTCTATTAAAATTATTGAGCACGGATTTTCCAAGTTCTTTCCACTCTATTTTGTTTTGTTTTGCATTACAGGATCCGAGTGAAAAAAAACTTGGAAAATTCGTACCCAAGTACGCTTGTAGAAAACATTCCAAGAGAATATTCCTGTAGAAAAATCGAAATCTATTGACTTTTTCCTATCAAATATATCATAGAATCAGCGCAAAAAACAAATAGAATTTTGACGAGAATTCCCTAGAATTTTAATAGAATCTCAATAGAATTTCTAGAAATTTCCTGCAGAATTTTCTAGCAAATTCGTTGAGTTTTTCGATCCAATTTTTTCATACGTGTGTCCGTTCAAGATAACTCGCTCTTCCAATTGGAGATCTAGGGTCATCTACATTGCTTCATGAGGATCAGAGTAAGGGCCAAATCAGGGTCATAAGGGTCAGAATAATTATCATTCGTCTCTTGACAATGAGTTATACATGATAAAAGGAAATTATGTGCAAAATAACCATTCGGAAGCATTTATAATTTATTAGAAAAACTTCCAATACAAGAGCACTTATTTCACGTTTCCCACTTGTTTGGTAATTTTCAACGAACGATTTTGTTGGTTCAAACAAGACTTGTTTGTGTCTCTCTCAGTGTAAATTTAATAATCCTGAAAAAGCGTTGACCATTCAGTTGTGAGCAAAAAAGGAAAATATCGATTCCAAAGTTGATTTTTCCATCAAAGAACGCTTTTGCCCCTCTAGCTAGAGAAATGAGCTTCCTAGAATATCAAGAACCATTGAATTCCCCGCTTCAAGGACGCGTTTGAGCCGCGCTTTCCACTTGCAGTCCTCAATGAGAAGTGGGCAAACTTCTCAACTGCACTGTACACTTCACCAGACCCTTCTCCTACCTGCCCACCTCGCTACTTTATTTTGTTCTTAGAACGGTCTCTCCGCTGCATTTCATGGTACACTTAACTTCAATTTATATTCACAAGCATTGAGTGAAATGAAGTATTTTTCTGTTCCCTTTGATCGTAAAAGGGTAACATCAATGTTTACCTCATTTGACGCTGGTTCCTTGATTATTGTTGTCTCTAGCTTGATACCCTATATAGTTAGAAGATTAGTCCGGGAGCTTTAAGTGAAAGTCTTGAAATTTTCGATATATTTACGCCACCGATTTGTTGAATTTTTATTTTCTGCCCTCCGGCCGGAAAGCGTCAACTTCCTGGCCGCTGCGCTAAACGAAGTTGCCACTTTCCGGCTACGTCGAGCAGAAAAATAGTATACACACCTTGGCCAGTAAATAACAAAGCCTCAGATCACATGTTTGTTGACCTCGGCTTCGCCTCGGCCGACAATTACATGTGATCTGAGACATTCCTTACTTTACTGGCCAAGGTGTGTAATCTACTATTCATCCACACGGTTTTATTCGGTCAATCATCAACCATGATATTCGCGTTGTTTATAAGGTATAAATCACTATGAAAGAGGAACTCTAAATGACATTCATTCACTTTCATGATCTCTGTGTGTCATTACTGACGAATCAGCTCATATTTGGAATATTCAATGAAATTCCAATTTCTAGGTTCAAATGACAATGAAAATAATTCGAAATTGTAAAACTGCAGGCATTTATTGCCCTGAATTCTCAGTGTATTGACAATTCAATTGAAAATTCAAGTTTTCATTCACATATTAATAATCATTTAAATTGAAACAATTATAGCATTAAAAATTCTAAAGTAGCTGTTGCTAAAGTTTCAAAAATTTTATAACAGTGTTAAACAAATCTTCATGAAGAAATACTACTGAACGAAAATTCTATTCTCAGAACTATTGGTTTGAGAAGTTTGATATTCGCGAATGAATGATGAAAATGAAAATGAAATTGGAATTTCACGAACGATTTTATAGAATTTTTCAGAAAGCGACATTTCAATTTATTTTAAGGGGAAATATCATGAAATTGTAAATTTCACCGAAAATTTAATGGAACCCCAAATTTTTGAGTAGTAAGAAGACGAAAATTCCGCAACTTACTTGAATTCTGAAAAAGACATGAATATTAACTACCAAATACCGCGGAATTTTCAAAAAATTCAAAATTCAGGAATATATATATACATATTAACCTGAATTTTTCTCATATAGGATAAGGACGCCCGCACAATTAAGTTAGTGGTTCCTTATATTGTTTATTTCTTTCTTTTCTTCTTGTGTTGTTTATTCTTTCATTTATTTTTGAAAATGATAAAAGTAGCATTAAACAATTAAACGAACATATTGTTTGAGGTCACATTTCTACCACGACTTGTTATACGGTCAGAATTATATTATTCCACACTAAATAATTGCTTCATTTCACAAGATAGATTGCTCCATAAAGCATCTAGAGCAGAGTCCGCTCATTAGTTAATCTTCACTGGATCATTCATTAAATAATCTTTACTGAAGATCTTAGATTATACAAATCTTTTTTGTCTTTGAAGAAAGATATTTTCCAATTTTATATTTTTTCAAAGGAATATAACGAAAGATTGACATAATCTAGGATCTTAAGTAAAGATTATCCTTCGTCCTAGGCTTAAGGTTCTCCCTGGCGAATGGATTGGTGACAAAAAAGGTAACACGAATTTTTTTATAGAGGATCTGTTGATTTTGACTCAATAATTCGATTGAAATTAACAGTTTTGATCGATTTCATCATCAAATTAAATTTTCACCGACGAAATTTCTTGAAATTTCAGTAGTAGTCCATACACTAGGTACCATTGAGCATCCATTTTGAGAAGTATTGGTCGACTTGGTGTTTTTTTATGTTTTTCGATGCGGAGAATCCGAATTTGAAGGTCGTTTGGACGGAAACCGATGCAAAAAAAAGTTATTAACAATTCAATTCAACAGCGGGCGCCAGCTGTGAGGAACCGCGCGCGTGGTATCAATCGCCTCGAACGTCTGGACGGTGAATGACACTTTTTTGAGAAGTGTTTCTCCTTCATTTTATGGACATAGTATTTTTATCTATGCCTGCTCTCAATTTCTCATTTGTTATGGATGTTCGATGAGTGTTCTTCGCAGAATTGACTCGAAAATGAAAATGCACGTCGTATTGTTCATGTCGGAAATTGGATGGTTACAAGAACCGTTACAATCCTCAAAACTCTTCAGTAGATAATAAATAAACTATTCTCTTCACCTGATGTACATTTATTAGTCCTCTAGACCGCTCCTGCCACTCATCGTATCCTATGTGATTGGCGCAGTACTCTGAGTGTGCCCACTCATTGATTAACAATTACCCTTTACATTTAAAAATTACATATTTTGAGTAATGATGAGGATGATAGGGAAAAAACGATGCATAAAATGAAGAAGAAACAATTCTCAAAAAGTGTCATTCACCGTCCAGACGTTCGAGTCGATTGATACCGCGCGCGCGGTTCCTCACAGCTGACGCCCGCTAATTAACAATTCCCACTATCAGACTAAATATTGACGGATCAGAATTTTTCAAATTTAGTTTCATTCATCTCTTTGAACTGCATCTTTTTCATTCTAAAAAAATTTTGATTGGACTTCTAGTATTCATTCCACGCCCATATCAACAATTGAATTGTTAATAACTTTTTTTTGCATCGGTTTTCGTCCAAACGACCTTCAAATTCGGATTCTCCGCATCGAAAAACATAAAAAAACACCAAGTCGACCAATACCTCTCAAAATGGATGCTCAATGGTACCTAGCGTATGGACTAAGAGTGAGCGTGTGGGTTTCTACCGACTTGTGTACAACGGCGAGAGAGGGGAGAATAACCAGAAGAGATGTATGGAAAAAGCGAGAAGCCGAGTGTACTCTTACCTCAGAGGCCTTTAGTCGAGTCCCGTCACACGCGCAACCACCATCGTGCGCCTTTTACTCTCGGTCATTAATCTCTTCATTCGAGTGGAAACAATTATTACATTATCGGAAAATCATATTGCCGGCCCTCTTCTATAGAAATGCAGTGCAAATGCCTCGCGTGCATTAGTGAAATTTTCTAATCAAACCCGAGTGGATAATATTCCCTCGTGAAAGGCGATAAAAATAAAAATGGGTAGTGAAAAGTGTAAGTGCTTTGTGATCCAGTGAAATGAGTTTTTTTTATACGCGCGATGCAGAGAGGTGCAGTGGAGTGGTTGTAACAGAGTCTTCTATCGTTTTATGTTCTGTGGTGATCGACAGGCTCGCCATTCGAGCGGAATAGCCGTACTTCGATGCGGATCAACCGGTCGAAAATGCCGGGCTTTGGGAGCAACGAGAGTATACTCGGATATTACGGCGATAAAGGTATAAATAATTCGGCAGATTGAACGAGGGGGCTACCTCATTATCATTGTTTTCGGGGATTATGCGGGGGCTGGGCTGGTCGGGGGAGTTTTTGGTTGGAGCGTTGAAAAGCTCCGCAAATTTGCGATCACTGTGTGGAGGACTCTTCTCATCGGTCCACATTGCGAGATAATCGAACGAATGAATTCACTTCGCATTCTCGCAACCTATAGGGGAGCTACACTGTTTGAAATTTCTTGAAATTTCAGTCACATCGTCATCTGAATTTTCAATGTTGTCAAGTTGAATTCAATTTCAAATGAAAGCGTTTACTGAATTTCTAATTTATCTTGAGAATTCAAGAAAATAGGGTTTTTCATGTTAAACAATCATTGATTTTGCAATGAAAGCTGGAATTTACAGTCATTATGAAAATTGAACATTATATACAATTCAATTTTCAATAGATTGAGAATTAAGGAAAATTGTTGCCTGAATTTTTAAAATTTTCAAGGTTTTTCAGTACCATATGGACCTGAAAATTGAGAATAATTTGAATATTTAAGAAATTAACTGATTTGTCAATGAATAAATATACAGAAATTTAATGTAATTTTGTCGTTAAAAATTTCAAGCTTTTTCACGTGAAATTTCAAGAGTAATTTTCTAACAGTGTGGTGCATGCACCGCCCATCTAAGGGAAATGAGTCTTTTTGCAGCCTCGCACTCTACAAGGAGTCATAAACGGTTAGAATGGGATCTTCGAGGTGTTTGCTCGAAGATGTGAAGAGAACAGATTTTATATTAACATTAAACATATTCAATTATGTAATTCAATTGCCATCGGCCAGTGAGCGATGGAATTGAACTTTGAGGGTAATACCGTCCGGCATGCGTCCAATACCGCCCACCTTGTTTTGATGACTTTTTTGAGCCATGCAGACCAACTGTTATAATTTTTGCTACTTTCATTCTTCGTTTTCATTCTTTAGCTCCATTTTAAGAAAGATTTCATGTGAATAATAATAAAGTATCCTGAATTTACCCGATGTTTCAGTGGCCTCCGACTATCCCAAACAATCGAGCTGTCACTCGACTGCTCTCTAGCTGCAGAGTCTAGCAGCCCTATAGAAATCCTGAGCGGCATTACCCACAAACTCTGGGCGGGATTACCCACAAACGCGGAGGCTGATAAAATAGTCAATAATAATTGATAAATATATTTTTCTGCTGTCGAAAAGGTCGCAATGGATGTGGAAATGTATAACGAACATATATTTCGCACTCCATTCAATTATGGACCAACTGAAAACTTAAAAAATCTTAAATTTTGGGGTTGAAATATTTTAAGAATTCGGTAGAAAATGATTTGAATTTTTGTTAACGGTGTTTCCACGGTAGAAAATTGAAAATTTCTGTTGAAATTACTTGTTGTTATCAAATATTTGCATAATAAAAAAAGAAATTTTTTTTTCTCAGCTCTTGAATTGAATTCAGTGAACTAAATATTAAACTGTTCATGAAATTGTTATTTTTCTCCGTCAATGGGAAAAATTTTATAAAGTTGTATGTTTCAGCTGGAACATCAAGTGGATTAAGCTGAATTGTCAGTTCATTTCAAGTCCTAATAGTTAATGACTACGTAAACTAAATTTTACAATTTCCACTGTTTTTCTTATCATATGAGGAGTTTCAATAGTAAGAATTGGTGATAATTCATTGAAAATGTCATTTCACAACCATTCCCGGAAATTTTTACCAGCGTAGTTTTCAACTTGAATATCAATTTGATTGTAAATTGAAATTCAAAAAAAAGTTTAATCCGAGTCGATGACCTAGCCACACATTTCAGTCCTTCCCATTGACGTCTTAATCTTCCATTCCAGACCCTCATGTCACCAAAAGTCGTCGACATGTGCCTTGAGAATAGGCCGCATTATGCCCCACAGAATGACTCACATTCGTCCACTGTCAGTTACTTCTGTCACATACACAGGCACGAAAAGCCTCAAAGGTTTCTTTTTCTTCCCACCTCTCTTTGTCTCGAATTTTTCACTGAAAATACGCTTCGTAACGGTAACACACCTGTACGTGACACAAACGCGCCTCCATCCTTACGATTGTAAGCACTGAAATACCTGAGGCCCTCGATCATCGAATTCGAAGAACAGGAAACAAGTGGTGACAAAGTTCATTTTCATGTTTCATTTCGTCTACGTTGATTGAATTTGCGGTCTAGAACAGTGTTATCCGTTTTTGTGGAGTAATTTGGAAATATCACCAACTCGTCCGCTCAATCGTTATGACGACATCACGTCACCACTGGCCATTCCCCCGAGTTATCTCGCGTTCCAACCGCGAATCGTCATCAACACTCTGTCTACTGTGGTCACTTGCTCATCGCAATATCGAAATTGTGAATGCTATTGCCCCAAAAAGTGGTAAAAACTCATTTTCGACTGTGGAAGGGGAATTGAATTGTTGATGATCACTCAAAATCGATGGCGTGTGTTTTTCATGAAAAACATAGAGAGTTGCTCACAGAGAGAAAAATTCAAGTGCTTTTTTATAATCAAGACAAAAACTTCCAGCCCTTGAATTTCTTCTGCAGCACTAGAAAATTTGTTTTTGGTACACTGTGAATAAAAAAATCTCATATCTAAAGCATATCGACACTGTTTAAATTTTTCATCTGAAATTTATTGTAAACTTTTTGGAAATTTTTATCGAATTTAATTACCACTGAAATTTCAAGGAATTTCGCCATTGAAAATCCAGAATTTCGTGGAAAAATCAAAGAAAACTGTAAATTTCAGTTCCATTTTTTCCTGAAAAATGAATATAAAACCAGTAAATTTCGGTAACTATATTCTGGAATTTTCAGGACAGTGACACTGAATGCGATTTAGGGCGAAAAATAATGAAATTTCAGATATCACTGAAAATTCGGTGTAATTTAGCACTTAATGTTCATATTAGATTGGAAATTCAAATAAATTATAGAATTCTCGTCTTTGTGCTGCTTAACATTCTGGAATTTTACTGAATTTTCAGTGAAATCTGAAATTTCATGATTTTTCTAACAGTGTACTTGAGCAAAAATAAAAGGCTAAAATAGGCTTAATTTTTCCAGGCCTCTCAACTTAAGTGGCCCGAGAAAGGTCTCATGGTTTAAGGTGAAACGGGTGAAATTCTTAAAGTTCATATACACACAGGGATTGCCTTCCCCCTTAAAATATTCTTGTATACTCAAGTATGATTTTGTCGCTAATGAACTCACTCAAATCGCGTGGAAGAGTCGTCAATCTTCAAGAATTTATTGTTTTCATAATTTTTTATCCACTTCCAATATATTGATGATGGAATGCGGAATGATAGTGATGAACGTTTCGGCTATTCAAATAATCACAGACAAAAAATGAATTCTTTAATGAAATAATACTAATAATTATATGACAGTAATCTTGTACCTTAGGGACAGAATATATCTTGATAAACTTCCCTCTAGAAAAAATAGGTTTATCCTGACAAGGCACCGTCTCGTATGAATGATCCGTCTCTTCAGCCAAATATTCCGTTGTTATTGATAGTAGAGGGAATTGATCATATTTGAGACCTTCAAATTTGAACCAAACAATTATAGAGAATAGAATTCAGTAACGAAGTGGTAAAACGGTACAATATCTCGGAATCTAAGGGAGATAGCAAAATTTTTATGATAACCTTTTTTGTAGAGCCAATTGAGAGCTACAACAAATGTGATGAGGAAAATTTCGCTATCTCCTTTAGATTCGGAAATATTCCTCAAAAACTCAACTGGGAGATGAATCGATTTAAGCCGTTTTACCACTTCGCTACTGAATTTCATTTATTTCATTAGTGCTACAATTACAGTTACACCTGCCCAAGCCTTTCCTTCTCAGCATAACAATAACAATAGATAAATGCAGAAAATTGCTCTAGGTATTAACCTAAATGCAGCCAACATACAGAAAACATAAGACACCAAACAATTATGTTTTTGGTAATTTTCAACTGACCATTTTGTTGGCCCAGACGAGATTTGTTTGAGAACTTGTTCGTTTTTTTCTCAGTGTATTGCAAAAATAAATGAACTTATATCAAAAATTCTCTGCTCATCCCATAATAATCCAGGAACAGGCCGTTTATTTCCCCCTATTTTTCTCTCCTCAGGGCATCATTAGTGAAACTCCACGGTACTTTTCAACAGATTTCCTTCTCAGTGCAATCAACAATACTTAAGTTCGTCAGTATCATCTGATAGCGGGCGATTACTTAAGCATCTTGAATTATGATTGATGACAATTGGAATCAGATTCACATCACACAATCTTCCTTTTCCCCCACCACCGTCTCAACAAGAAGCTACAAAATTATCACAATTGTGTATTGGATATTAAAGTGGAAGCGTTAGGACTCTGAAAACCCACGCAATACACCAATAATAAGAGAACGGGAAAAGTGGGGGAGGTGTATAAATTGTCTGCAAACTCGATAGAATTCAACGCCCTCGCTCAAACTCATTGTCACGAACTAGGCACTCGTGTTCAACGTTCCTTGTCGAACGATAAATTTAAGAAGTTTTGTATGTTTATCGCAGCTTTCACTTGTCTGATGACTCTCGATATAATGCAAAATTTTCACTCAACTGAGAACTTGAAACACGAAAAAGCGTCTTCATAATTGGGAGGAAGTGAAAACTATTTGATATTTATAGCAATGGATTGATGGAGATAATTAGAAAGCTGGAGCTGCGGGGAGAATTCAATAATATCCATGAGCTTGGTTGAATGTTTGGAATACTTTATCTAGTGCTCCAATCTATCCTTTTGACAAGCTTGGAGCATAATTTTCTCAAGAGCTTTGAATTCATTATCCCAACAAAATCACATTAATGAGATAAAATTGGATACGTTAATGAAAGGTTAACATTCCCTTTTTTGATCATAAAGATAATCAGCTGTGTCATTCGAAATAATTTGAAAACTAGAAAGGCTTCCGTATCTTTCTGCTGATTACATTTGAGAATGCTCTGAAATTATATTGACAACCGCAACCGAAATTGATAATTAAATCGTTCACCGAATTTTTTATTTATAATTGAAAATTCACGAAATTCGGTTGTTTATATTAAACAATTGGTTACATTACGATGGCACCTGGAGTTTTTAAACTCATTCCGAAAATTCATCATTTTATTTATAATTCAGATTATATTATCATAATTCATCATTATATTCTTAATAAATTGAGAAGTGGCAATCATAATTTCCTCAATTTTCCTATTTCATTAATGATTCTAGAAACTAGCTGATCTATTAGTCACAGCATATGGGAATTTCTTGTAAATTTTAGTTATTAAAAATTCATTTTTTTTTCACCTAAAAGTTTAAGAGAATTTTCTTAACAGGAGGCACAAAGAATAAAAATTGAGTCCTCAAGGGACTCCTTATTTCCAGGAACGTGTGGTTCTGAGATGCAGCAGATAAAAAATTCGTGAGAGAAGTGGCTTCGTCGCCAATCTTTAGGGATATGATCGTAAAAATTTAACGAAAAGGCTTTGGTATGTAAATTTTGTTACATTTCAGATAAGCTCAGTTAAATTTTCCAGTATTCCCCCTTATTTCGCGGGATTATTTTGTCATGAAGATTTCGTGATTTTTTTATCCTGAATTTCAAACATTTTTTTACTCAGATTTCAGTGGTAAAAATCCGTATGATCTTAAAAATTAGAGATAGTTCTCTGAAAATTGAAACTTTTTGCTTCCGAATGGAAGCTTTGTATTTGACGGACTCTTTGATTATCTAATTTTGATTGCAAATGGTCTAGAATGTTATGAAACGTGAAGAAATGATTTTTTTAGGGTCATATGTATATGTATGTACACTGTTAAAAATTTTCATCTCAATGTTCCGTACCAAAACCCGGAAATTTTTACCGTGCTTAATTTTCCCTCAAACTTCAGGACATCTCGTGATTGAAAAATCAAATATTCCATTGATTTTCAGTTTGAATTATCAGAAAATCCCTAGAATACTTGATTTTTCAGTTCAATTATTCCGTGGGAATTCGAAAAATTCAAGGAAAAATTGAAAATTCATATCATTTCCTGTCCTAATATTTATGTTTCATTGCAAATTCTATCAAATTATGAAATTTCCGTCAGACTGCCCCTGAAAACTCATGAATTTCCTTGAATTCTACGTAAAACTTGAAATTTTATCACCATTTCCTCCCAAAATCGAATTCAACGTCATGAATATTGCTTCCAGATTTTCCATGAAATTTCAAAAAATTTCTAACAATGTACGTGACTACTTATTTTTTCTATCCAACAAAGAAAATAACAGTTTGTCCAGCATCTTCTACGAGACCTGTCTTCTCCAGCTGTATGAACTTCTTTGACGTTAAATCTGGTTTGGTTTTCAGTATTGTCCATGAATTTTTCCAATCACCTGATTGATTCACTTTCTGGCCACGGTATACTGATTGGAATGAACATTGCATAATACTAAGCTGCACTCACATGGTCTTCCCTCTCAAGCAATAGGAAATTCCTACATAGGAAATTCTCTGAGTGGATTAAAAAAGTTATGAAAGAATTTTCACTTTCCAAGATCAAACTCATTTTGTTCCAACTTTCTACGCAACGAGTAACTGAATTCAACTGTTATCATGATTGATTGATAATAGTCGTACAGGGATTGATTCGCTGGCACAACCGAATCACATGAATTGAAGTAGGCCACCTGTATTATTCAAAAAGGGTGTAATTCAATCCTTCCATCTCGTGATAAATTTTCTTCAGAAATGATGGAGCCGTCGTACCTTCCTTTCTCGAACCAAAGGCATTGAAGGTAGTCTGCAGAATTCATCTCCGGTTCAGGATTTATGATGGTAGACAATTGATTCAATATTCCTGATGCTTTTGTCTTCATCAGGTGTTACCTTGAATGCGAGATTTTCAAGCAAAGTAGGAATCCTCTCAGGGGTTCTTGATAGATTCATTGAAACGCTTTCGAGATTCTTTACTATGTACACTGAGGGAAAAATTTTCTAAATCTCAGAATGTTTTTCGCTTCACCGAATTCTTCAAAATTCGCGATAATTGGTCATTATATTTCAATTCTGTTGCACGATTATATTTTGTTCGAAAATTTTTACCCACAACTTCAGAAAAATTTTCATCATAAACACCCAAAAAATTAATTTCTCATTTGAAGATTTCAAAGGTCTTAAAATCAGCAGCGAAGCGGTAAAACGGTTTAAGTTGGTTGTGAGTATTGACCAGTTTTCAATGAATATCTCGAAATCTAAGGGAGATAGCTAAAATTTTGTTATGATCTCTTTCGTAGTCCTCAATTTGCTCTACAAAGAAGGTTTGTTTGAAACGCAGCAAATATTTCACTATTAAAAGTTACCGAGCTCAACGAAAAATCTCGAATGAGTTCTGGACCCTTCGAGTTCACGGGCAAATCACGATGCAAATCGCCAAATATGAATTCTCAGTATCAATCTATCTATCAAAGAGTATACATCTGTTAGTCAGAGAGTTACCTATTGAGTACAGTATCGTCGTAACTGCTCAACCGAGTATATCCGCGTGAGATATATTGAGTCTAGCGCTGACTGTACCGTCTATATTAAATTCTAATATTAGTTAATTTCCAGTCAGTGTTAATCAATTTTGAGTTCTCTATCTATTTCAATACCGAGAGATTATCCAGTGAATTGTAAAGACAATCATCAATTAATTCGCGACATTCAACAAACAGTGTACCTTAAAATTTCAAGAGGCATGGCTTACGCCACAAATAAATTACATCACCAGTGTATTTAGTAATGTACGTATTTCTTGATTTTCACCCTCGCTCGATCACTTCCCCCCAATCCACCCTCACATCATAGCCTCATCTCTAACAAGGTTTTTACAAAAATTTCGTTATCTCCCTCAAATTCAGATATTTCTCGAAAACTCAGTTAAAGACTAAATCGACTTGAACCGTTTTACCGATTCACTACTTAAATGACACTTTCAAAAGTCTTAATTTGAAGTCTAAAAGTCTTAAGTTAAGAGTTTAGAAATTTTCAATTTGAGACTTTAAGATATCAATTTAAGCCTTCCTAAAATCTCAGATTGAGACGTTGCAAAGTTTTAATACTTTCATAGACTCAAGCTGATGCTTTCGAATGCCTCAAATTAAAACTTTCGGAACTCAACTTAAACTTTTCAAAACTGTCAATTTTAAATACTTGAAAATCTAAATTTGAGATCATAACCCTCGAAATAAAGCTTGTTTTTTTGTGCACATTTTCATCCGGGTAGTTTAATCATCGACAACCTTCCCGAGCATAGAGAATTCAATCCATAATCTCCAAAGAGATGAAACAATTCATCCTCCGCTCCCCAAAATAATATAATCCCTATCACAAAAGCCCAATATTCCATTCTCTCATTTCCCCACTGACGAAGCTCACAAACATCAATGAAATCATCCTCTCATTCAAACATCACAGACTGAACGCAAATGTGAATACATATTCCATAAATTCAATACCATCAATTGTGAATTTGAATGCTGGCATACCAGCAAAATATCTACGTGATAACAAGAGCAAGTAGAATTGATGAGCGTTGGACACAAAGCGGTGCCAAGCAGCCGCGTTTGTACAGTTAATTTTGTTAATTACCGTAACGAGCCTTGCGGCGTGTTGCACGAGACTGCTGCTCATGTACACCTACGTCGTTACACCTATCTGCTACATAATAATTACGCGCGGTATGTGTATCATCATGTAGTCGAAAGGATATATCACTTCACCTTTTAATTCCGAGTTTCGTGATGTAAATATGAAAGAGTGGAATTTATTCAATATAAAATTCATTTCATGGCTTATCCGTTGAATTTAACGAGGAGCCGGATAAAATGATAGGGTAACGCGAGACGTTTATCGATCGTGTGAGAACCATTAGCAGTATCCCGTAAAAGGTAACACCATTGCCATGTCATGGTATGTTTCAGTCTGCCGGAAATTAATTTTGAATGTATACTCGGAGATATCACGGAAATCGGCTGTGGATTATTACTAATTAATGATAGTTTTTTAGTTGTCTTCGTGATTTTTAGCGAAGCACAGAGAAAAGGAATTCCTACACTGAGAGAATAACAGCGGAGTTCTCAGACAAGTCTTGCTTGTTCCAAAAAAATTATTTGTTAAAAATGATCAAAAAAGGATTTTTTTGTGAAATTTTTTACTGGAAAAATAGATTTAGTTGTTCAAAGAAATTTTATTCTCTGCCCAAGGAAGAAATGTACTTTCTAACACTACTTCTTTATTTTGTATTGTATATGGCTCCCGGAAAATGTTCGTTTTATATGAAATGAGGGATGATAGTTTGTCGTTTCGGTGGTTCAATAATCACACATGAAAAATGAATTCTTAAATGAAATTATAATAATGATATGACAGCAATTTTATAATTTAGGGACAAAATATTTCTTGATAAACTTCCCTCGATAAAATATTTTTATCCTGAAAAGGCACCGTCTTGTATGAATAATCCTTTTGAGCCAAATATTTCGTTGTTGAAAGTAGAGCAATTATTCATGTTTGACACTTTCAAATTGGAACCAAACAATTATGTTTTTGGTAATTTTCAACTAAAGATTTTGTTGGGCCAACAAGACTTGTTTGAGAAGTTGTTCGTTTTTTACATGAAGAAGAAAAAGACGAAAAAGAGGAGCCTATACAACCGTAACGGTAGTAGGAAAGAAATGAATAATAAAACAAAAATAACTTGTTGGTGTTAACTCATTGAAATTTTGATGAAATGAGATAATTTTTTTTCCTTTGGAAAGTACAATCCTTTCCCTTTGTGAAGAGCCTACACTAAACTGAACTGATCAATTTGTTTCTGAGTTATGGGGACTGAAACAAAATTTGAAAAAGTCCATTTTGCCCAATTCTCCCCTAAATCAAGAACCTTCTTGAACTCAGAACATTCGAAAGGGATAAAATTGAAAAAACAATCGAAGATACATTCAGCATCAATTCAATAAAAACAGGAAAAATATTTCTGATACTTATCTTTGTCATTTTTGAATATTTGAAAGTGGAAAAATCGTCCATTTTACAATCCGAATGTATTGAATTTAGGAACTAAGTTCTTTCTAAAGTGAGAAAAAATGTAAATTTAGCTAAAAATTACTACCGACGCGGTGGCCGAGTCAGTGAGGCGCAAGTTTAGTGTGCGAAAGGTTGCGAGTTCGATCCCAAATGGAACCGAATTTTTCAACATGCGGTTCCGACGAACGGGAGGTTGCTAATAGAGTAACCGCCTGTATCGGCATGGGTTTCCTGTGATTTCCCATGCTACTCCTGTGTTCTGTAGGAGTACGAATGGGGTACAGTGTATGATCAACAGAGCGCCGAATGGGACCGAAAAAGGACTCGAAGGCCGTAAAAAAATGTAAAAATTACTGAGACTTCGAATTTATTTGTTTCCTTCTTTGAACAGAGCTTAGAGTAAGTAAAAATTTTACTTATTTCCAACATTTTTTGCTCACTAAATTTTAGTACGACAGAGTAATCTTAAAATCTGAGGAAAAATTGTTCATCAAATTTCTGATTTATTATGATAATTCCAGAAAATAGAGCCTTTTCACATGCAACAAATCTGGAGATGCCAATGGAAAATTGAATTATCAAATCAGTAGTGAAGTGGCAAAACGGTTCAAGTCGACTTATTTCCCAGTTGAGTTTTTGAAGAATATTTCCGAATCTAAGAGAGATAGCGAAATTTTCGCAATTACATTTGCTGTAGCTCTCAGTCGGCTCTACAAAAAAGGTCATAACAAAAATTTTGCTATCTTCCTTAGATTCCGAAATAGTCATTCAAAAGTGGCCAATAATCAAAATTGACTTGTACCGTTTTACCACTTCGCTACTGAAATTAATCCCAAAAAAATGAGCAAATATATTGATTTATTAAATTTTACAGAAAAAATATTTTTTTCAATAACAAAATTTACAACCTCCCTGTAAATTAACCTCCCTGTTAATTAATCGTTGAATATTCCAAGAGATTTTACTCGAAATTTGAGGTGAAATGTTCTATCAGTGCAAATATCTCCTTAAAGAACGGGTTTAGAGGAATGTATTCGAAGACATTTCTTATAGAGAATTTCAAGCAGTGCGAAAAAAGTCGCTCGACTTTTTTCTTCAACACAAACTGGTTGCACATACATCTGCGGAATTAGCTGTGTCCGATTATTCATGATACAGAATTAAATCAATGTGAAAAATACTCCATCATTTTGCTATCTTCCAACAGGCTAAATGTTTATCACCATCAATCATATAAATCTCATCACAACAGAATTTCCTCTTCATACAAAACTTCCCTCAAATATCTACGTCCGACATTACCACACAAATTATTTCATTTCAACTGTCATTAAATACCGACGAGAGCGAAAGTTTTGTCCAAGGTCGGTTACCCGGTTGCACTCCCGTGGCTTTTCTCGGATAATGATCCTGGACGCATACTCTCGCGCTCGGTAGTCGATGGCAAACATCAGAGAAATGTTCAGGCAATTAGTGTAGAACTGGTTCCCATTGCTTTGCGTAAAATCACATGGGTCTCATCGATTAACGATTAATCAACCGTTTGAATTTACTCTCGCGTGTGTACTGAGTACCTCAATTGATCCATTGAAGCAAATAATTAAAGGAATTTTCTAATTTATCATTGCAGATTCACAAGATGTTGACCTGGATGCAATTCTTGGGGAGTTATGCGCACTCGAGAGACGATGCGACGGAGACATTGCCTCGACACCGGCGCCAGACGCTCAGCGACCTGGAAGACCTAACAGCGGAAGAATCAACGCTGGGGACAACACAGATATTGGAAAAAATGATGGTGGTGAGTTTTATATTTTTTCAAGTATTCGCATGACAAGATTTACCACAAAGATAATAGTATTTCAATGATTTAGCTAGAAATACTGGGCAATTAATGCAATAAGATCGGTCGAGACATGTATTTGCGGTTTTATTAACTGCAATGAAGACTTTTCATCATTTCGTCCTGAGATCTAATAATGTTTCTTCAACTTTTTTCTCCGTGTGGAGAAAATTTCACTGAGAAAAAAAATTTCTTTTGTCAAGGAGTTATTTTCTTGGGAGAACTTATTTTTTTACGAACATATTTCTCCAGACCAGTCATTTCCAGATGGAACATGTCCGTCTCCAAATATTACAATTATGTTGAATTATGAGATGATTAGGCTACATATGACCTTGAATTAACCCTTCATTATTTTGGATTTTTTTTTTATTTGAAATTTTCTTATGTAAAATAATTTGGAATAATTCTAAATGTTAATAATTGTCAATGGAGTTGACATTGAAAACTTGACAACAGGTGGTATTAAGTTTTCAATGTTGTGAATTTTCGTTACATTTCAGATCTAATCGTGTACGGAATTTCTCATTCTTCTGAGAAACTTGATGAAATTAAATTGTTCATGTTAATTCGTCACTGATATTCCAATAATGGTTTGAATTCTCAAATTCATGGTGAAAATTGAACGTTACATTCAAGTAAATTTTCAATAGATTGAGAGCACAAAATAGTATATTTCGTAACGAGTGCAAAAACGTGTTTTTTGGCGAGTGAGAGGTTTATATCACGAGCCGAAGGCGAGTGATATAATCCCACGAGCTAAAAAACATTTTTTCACGAGTTACGAACAATATTTCACGCTCCGCGTGCCTAAAAGTCCAATTTCCGCCACATTGTGGTGAAAAAATTTATTCAGTCAAGTCGAGAATGTATTCATTTTAAATAGATTTCATCAATTTGGATCAAGTATCTCGACTCAAAAAATATCAAGTCCGTTGGCAATTTGATTCAAGTAGAGTTCGAATTCAATCAAGTAGGAAAATACTTGATTCAACAAATTTTTTTTAGACCGAATGCAGGGCAATCTGTGCCTGAATTTTCTCAATTTTTATAATTTTCCGTTTCATCCAGATCTTTAAATTGGAATTCCGTGAAAGACTCCAGAATTAAACTGTTGTTAAAAATGTAACAATTCTTTACATCAAATATCAAAAATAATTTTTTAACAGTAATCCCTAGTATTATTAACCGATAGAATTGTCTATTTAAATTCATCAAACATGCAGCACCATATGCACTCAATTAAGAGTCAATTTAACCAATTTCCATCAGGAATGCGAACAGACAGTCCTGACAATGACAGCGCCTTCTCCGACACTGTATCAATGCTGTCAAGCGAAAGTTCAGCAAGCAGCAGTGGATCAGGACACAAGCCGCCTCAGGCCGCCATGCACACGGCCCCTCAGCAGCAGACACATCAACTCATGGGTAAATTTGCATTTCAATGCTCATAATCACATTCATTATGGCGTTAACGATGTCACCAGTGACTTATGCACTATTCTGTAATGCTTGCAGATGCTGCGGGTCGAGCTAAGGCTGAGAAAATTCGTCTTGCTTTGGAGAAGATGCGCGAGGCGAGTGTTCAAAAGCTCTTCATTAAGGCATTCACATTGGACGGAAGTGGGAAGAGTTTGTTGGTTGACGAGGGCATGAGTGTTGCACACGTCTGCCGATTGTTGGCTGACAAAAATCATGTTGCCATGGATCCTAAGTGGGCTGTGGTTGAGAATTTGCCAGAGCTTTTTATGGGTATGTCATAAATTTTTGATACCGATGAACATAATGTAGGTTAATGTTATTTCTCTTTCGAAGAAATCATTTAAAAGATTCCAGAAAGGAACTGTTTAAGGATATCCAAGGATCTTTTACAGTTTGGTATAGAGTGCACTATTTAGACTTGACCATTTTCAATTATCAAATTTGTCAATTAAATTGCGTGAGAAAAATTTGAAAAAAATCATGCCTATCCTTCCTCATTCAAATTACATTTTGCACAGAATTATAATTTTTCTATTATTTGTTGTTCATAAATAAATAATAGAAATTGTTTAAACTTTCGAAAATCTAATTTTTTTAGGCATCAACTCGATTTCTGATAAAATTCTGAACATGAATCAATTTGTTACGATTCCGAACAAATGATTTTTATGATCGAAAATCGATTGTTGATAAATTATTAATATAAAATGTTCGTAATTTTCAAAAATTGCAATTTTTTAATTATTTCATCCATCTTTCTCCAAAAGTCAACTTTCTAATTTTTTATTAGTTTTTAAAACTGTTTTCTAATGGTTTAGTGTTGAGATTCAAATTCAGACCAACAAAGTTTAAATAATAAAATCATTGTAAAGTGTCCGGAAACTTAGGGTCAAATGGGGCTCAAATGAATGCTCTGATGTTCGACTACAAAAGTAAAAAAGCATTTCAATGGAGAAAAAAATTGCCAAAGTACTTGGATACTCTTAAGTGGAAAATTTTATTCTAGCTATTCTCTTCGGAGATATTTTCAGAGTTAACCTTCTAAAATTTATAGCATTATTTCTTCTCAGCATTTTTCTCAAAACTTTCTCAAAACTGATTCGTTCAAGTGTGTAAAATTACCAAGACCAATAACGGCAAAAGTTTTCCCCATCCGATGTTTTTCTTATCTTTCCATTGTCACTTCTGCTCATTAGAGAGAGTATACGAGGATCACGAGCTTCTGGTAGAAAACCTCCTGTTGTGGACTAGAGACTCAAAGAACAAACTTCTATTCGTCGAGCGTCCAGACAGAACCCAACTCTTTCTCTCCCCGGAAAGATATCTCCTTGGTCAATCAGATAGAAACACAGGGGAGTACGACGATCATTCTAGGAACATATTACTCGAGGAATTCTTCTCCAGCAGTAACGTTGGAGTACCCGAGGTAACTACAGTGAAAACGTACAGCTCCTGCCTTACGTGAGAATTATTCGGGCCATTTGCCAAAAAGGATTTTAACCAACGAGTTGGCAACCGCAGTTGAATGTCAAAAGTTGACGGCTGATATTTTGGATGTGCAATTTAATAAAATATGATGATTACTCCACTTGCTCCGGAAACATTTTCTTTTTTGAGGGGGTGAAGATGTAAGAAATTGAAGAAATTCCAGGGAACATTTGGAAGAAATCTCATCTTGTGAAACAATCCGTTGCTCAAATGATTCTTAGAGAAAATCCGCGTGTGAAAAAATTTCTCGTTAAAATTGTATAAGTTCTTTGCATTGATTCTGTGAGATATTTGATAGAAAAAAGTCAATAGTTTTCGATTTTTCTCTGTGAATATTCTTTTGGAATTTTTTCTATGGAAGTACTTGAGCAAGTTTTTTTCACTCGGATCCTGTAATGCAAAATAAAACAAAATAGAGCGGAAAAAACTTAGAAAATCCGTGCCCAATAATTTTAATAGAAAAAATCTCAAGAGAAAAATTCCAACAGAAAAATCGAAACAACATTTCAGATTCCGGCTACTAATTAGTATTATTAATTCCCACTTGTGTATAAAAATTTGTGTCGATCGATTCAGTACATTCTGGTAAATAGCAATTCATCCAAAAAACTTTTTTTCTAAAAAGTTACACATCGTCATTTTATCGATTATTTTCGAATCTGGGGGCTTATTCTCGATTTGTTTGATATACTTCACCAATGACAGATGGATGTTGTTCTATTACTGAATTACATACCTATCATTGACTATCATTGTATTTTTCGAGTTACATTGTTAGAAAAAAAATGAAATTTCATCTACAGCTAACTAGTAACTTCATGGAGAGTGACATTGATTTGAAATCAGGCGGTAAACATTATGGAATTTCAGAGAATTCCCTAACTTGCTTAAATTTTCATTTCATTTAAAATTTGACTGATTTTTCTTCATTTTTATGGGATCATTCAACTGAAAATTACAGTTTCCATTGATTTTTTAAATGGATTGAAACTTCAGAAGACCACAATAAATTTAAAAATTCCAGAAAATGTATCGGAAGTCTCAGTGAAAATTTTGTAACAATTCATACAAAGCCTCAATAGAATCGTTGAATTAATTAAAACTATTCATTCTAATGAGATGGTTTGTTCTATGTCTCACCTCTTTGAAAATTATAAGATACAATTGAACTAAACATTTTTTCCATTCTCTTCCAGGTTGAAGGTCCACTGTACCTAAAATCCGACGGCAAGAAGGGTTGGAAGAAGTACCACTTCATTCTCCGTGCTTCCGGCCTCTACTACTGGCCAAAGGAGAAAGCAAGAACAGCCCGTGACCTCGTTTGTCTCGCCACCTTCGACGTGAACCAGGTGTACTACGGCGTGGGTTGGAAGAAAAAATACAAAGCCCCCTCAGACTTTTGTTTCGCCATAAAGCACCCCCGCCTCCAGCAACCGAAATCCACCAAGTACATTAAATTCCTCTGCGCGGAGGATACTTCTTCCCTGGAGCGATGGATGGTGGGCATTCGCGTGGCGAAATACGGCCGCCAAATAATGGAGAACTACCGAACCCTCGTCGACGAATTAGCGCAAGAGGATCTCGACCTCCTAGCCCACGCCCGTTCCTGCTCCGTAAGTTCTATCGCTGTTCCACCGAGTCAAACCCAGTACAACACGACCACCGAAAACGCGAGACAGTTCACAGAAATGCGACACAATGGAACTGAAAACGGACGACAATACGAGAATCAGCGACAGAGTTACAATTCCGAGCAGCGACAAAGTTACACTGATGGAAGACTGAGTCGAGCGAGTTCCTCGAGCTCCAGCGGTTGTCTCTCAGACGGTGCCCCAAGCAGCTGTGAAGTCGCCTTCGAGTGCGGAGAGTTTCCAACGGGCACGATCAAGCGAAAGCCCTCGATGAACCCAAAACTCCCCCTGACGTCCATCACAAGACAGCTGAAAGAGGTCGGCGAAACAGTCCGCGATGAGCCCGACAGTTGTCCCAGCCCCACGTCCTCAGGCTCAGGAACTCTGACGCGAAGGCACAGTCGAAGAAGAAGTGGAACCGACTCCGACGGTTCAGGTACCCTCAAGCGACACCACAGGTCTGGCAATGGCACCCCAGTGAGTCCAGTGCCCCCTGGCACCCCCGTCAGAGAGAGAATCAGTCCAATGGGCTACACCAGGAGTGACTCAGACCCGAAAACACCCACCAGTCCAATTCCCTCCTGCATGATGGACTCCATAACTTCATTACCACCCCCTCTCTCCCCCTCCCGAGTGGTCGAGGAGATCGAGTCTGACGGCGAGCCCCTCCCCCCGCCGCCCCCCGAGATGTTCAGGTCCAATTTATCCCTAGACTCTCTTCCACCTCCTCCCGCCCCAGGCGAAATTCCAATGTGTGAAAATTCCGAATTGTCTGGATCATCCCTCTCCCTGATGTCATTACCACCACCCCCTAGCCCCCTAGTCGGTGAAACTGGTACAATAAGACGTGCCAGGCCCAAACAGTCAACTCCAACAAATTCAATGTCCCCAGAGGGCACACCGACTCACACACCCACTCGTAATAATCTAGTATGCACCACTCAAAATGGTAATTCCGTGAATAATGGGTACTCATCACCACACAATTCTTACCCAGATTCCAACGCTAGTACCCCAACATTCTCGCCAAGTACTCCAAACTTTGTATCCCCACCGCCCTTCATACCGCCACCAGCCTACGGCTCTCAGGCACACAGTCTCCAGAGGCAAAATTCCAAGAACGAGCAGAATTATGGAACATACCCGGCCGCCCAGAATCAGGCAATCAGGCCCAATCCGAATATGGACACTGTGAGGAGGAGTGCACTGAAGCAGAATTCGAGTCACTATGCGTCGCCCCCGTACTTGGCCGAGTTAAAAGCGTCATCGAGTCCTCAGCCGCAGAGGCGAGTGACAATCCAGGAGCCCCCGACCTCGCCAAAGTCGAAGACAGGCACTGGCAAGAAGATCTCGTTCAATCTTCCACCTCAGCAGGAGCCTGGGAGTCCAGCGCTGCCGCAGAGGAAACCGATGCCAATGCCTCCAACAAGAGCAGACAGCACCAGGCTGACTTCACCGAAGAAACTCGCAGCCTCTGATCAAGCACCTCCTGGCGATTTCCTCAAAGATCTACAGCGAGTCATGAGGAAAAAGTGGCAGGTTGCACAGAAGTGCAAGTTGGATTCGACCACAACTCCACACGAAGTCCTAGGCTTCAGGGATCCACCACCTGCCATTGCTGATTACAGGGAGACTAATGTGTCCAATTGGGTGCAGGAGCACTACGGTGCGGACAATCTCTACGAAAATGTCTACACGAGCGATCCCAATGCACCAGTTGAATACGCATCAAGCCCATCGAGACAGCCGTCAGTGCGATTTGCCGATGAGAATCGCAGTATGAATATCGCCAATGTCATTGCCTGCAAACGAAGACCACCCCCTCCACCACCAAAGAGAGCGGAGACAACTCATTTGACTACACGTGCGATGCACTGACAATAGCAGATAATTCAGCCTCACAGCGAGAGGCGATGGTACTCGTGCTTCTGCGGCTGGTGGAAACAGTGACCAGAGTCTATCTGTTGATTATTCATTCATTCTCTCGACGCTTTTTGAGAATGTTGAGTGAGGGGTTTATCTTGAATGCTGGCTGAATTCCAAATTACACTCGCAGTTTGCTAATCGAATTTTGTAGGAAAGTCGGGGGTGATGTTGTTTTGTTGATGTAGGGGAGGGAGACACTGCCGCACATTATGAAGATGTGATATTAAACAAGCCAGCTTGGATAATGCCAGATTATGTAAGGAATTATTTGGCCGTGTCAATTGGGTTTTTGCGCACGTGCGTGTCACGGTAGAATACACAGCTGGAAATTGCAGAGAAATGATCATTTTATTGCATTTCTGGTCGCAAAATAACACGGACAAAAGCATTTCGGTGAAAAACCTAGCGAATTTGCTGGAAAATTCAATTTGGCTTCTATTGATCTTTCAATTATTTAAAAATTCCACAACTTATCTGCGTGCTTTTTTTTCAATAGAAATACTCAATGGAAATTATTCGACAGAAAAAATAGAATTCAATTTGTTTTATAAAACTTATTCCATTGAGATGTTTTCTATAGAATTCCATTGATTCAAATTTTTCAAGGTTTTTTCGCTTGATTTTTCTTATCAAAACAAATTGAGAAAATATAGAAAAATTCATATCGAAGAATTCCTACACGAAGTGTCTCAATAGAAATGCAATAGAATGTTCGTTGTTTTGACAGAAAATTCCTTTGTGTATTATTGTCTATACCCTCGTATATTTAGACGAATACAAAATAATATAATCGAATTTATAACGCGAAAGCAAATGAGTATAATTATGATAAAACTATCGGGCCTGCTACTTTTCCATATTTTTAATGCATTACAAAATTCATAGATTCTGTTCTACCATCTATTCGTAATCAAGGTGCTTTATATACGAAACATTTACACTGTGAACAATTTGAATCGTAAAATCAATTTTTGAAGTATATAAAATTTGCATGTATATGTATATTGATTTTTAACGACTATATACATATATATGTTGAGCATTTATTAACATGAATAATAGTACATGTATAGGTATATCGATGAAAACGAGTAACTCATTGCTCGTGAGAAATAAATGCGATTATTATACATAATAGGTGGAACCTCAATGTGTGATCTAATAGATTCTTTGTGTTTCTGTTTAATTTCATCCCCTTCTTTGTACTTCGAATTTCGGACACATTTTTTCATAACTGAGATCTCGTTAATGCCATTTTTTGATAATCATATACACTAATACAGTGTAAATTGTAGGCGCGTAAAGCCAATAAGAATGAAGTTTCTTTGGAAATCCCTATTGTTACTTAGGGATCTTTTTTTAATAATACATTTATTATATACACGACTTTATTGTTGTTAAGCTACCAGTGTAAAATGACTTCGATTGAATTTACGTTTCTGATTCTCAGTACTTCGAAATTGAAGAACAATATACGTGAATATATTTTTGCCCAAAAAATATACATTCGAGTTTTTCAAAAATACTCATAGGCGCATTTTTCGTTCCACAGATAATGAACTTTCGAAAAATTTACGTTTTTAGATAGTATTTTTTCGATGATAATTAGAAAGAAAAAATCTCCACAAATGAAACGAGCTACAAGTCAAATCTTGCATATGAAATCATATCTCAGAAACAGAAAGAAAGAAAAAATATTGGAAAATAGATTAACGTACGATAATCAAAGAACCAATGAATTTTTGAGCCTTATTGTGAAGAATTAATATGCATTTTCAAAACAATGGGAATTTTTATATCCTAAATGGAGAAATGAGAATGAGAATTTGTATTCCAATTTAATGGTGTACTCAAACCTAAATGGAAATATGTTGTGCTGAATTTTATTTGTGAACATTGCGCCTATCGGATGAGGCTTTGAAATCGAGGCTTTTCAATTAGGTAATACTCTCGCCATTAATTCCTGATACTAATGAGAATGCCACGGTTGGACTTAATATTTAATTCTATCTTTCTTTAGTACAATTGGTAACATCTTTATTAATAATGAAGTATACTTACTGATAATGAAATTATAAAAAATTACCGAGAATTTGTTTTCTCGATTTCTAATGAAACTGCGAGTTGTAACAAAATTTTCAATGAAACTGATTGGAATGTAATTCGCATCGACATTAAAGAAATTATAAGTCAAAATTTGATTGCAAATTTAATTTCCATGATTTCGGAAAAACAAAATTAGTGCAATTGGCAGTCGCAGTTTTAATCGGATTGTAACTGAATAGGAAAAACATATTTTTATTAATTATATTGTACCTCTAAAGCAATAATCCTTTAAGTTGTATGTATGTTTATGTAAATATTGTAACGAATGGTACTACAAAGAAAATTAATATGAAGATATTCGAGCGATTAATATAAACACTATTTATGGATATTGAAACGAAAAGAACAAGCAAGAATCAATAAATTTAATTGAGAGGGAAGAATATAATCAGTCAACATTTGAAAAGTGGATATGCCAACCGTGAATTGAATCGACTCTTTCGAGTGAACAATTTGATATATCTCCTTGTGCGCTTTCATTTTAACTCCCGTACAAAGTGTACGGCTTCGACCTATGATCGATTTTCATCCGATTACTTTGGTAGACTTGTAATAGATTCGTAAGGGTTTATTATCTCAGTTGATCCAATGGCTATTCGAATTTAGAATCGTGACAATATTTCTTATATTTTTATTTTTACTTTTTATTGGTTCAGTTCGTCTCTGTGGGCCAACGTTGTTCGGGTACATCTGATGATAAAATGCGCAGCAATTGAAATAGGTATTATATTCATGTTTTTATGTAAATAAATTTTTTGGTATATTTCAATTGTTTGTTTGTATTTATTCAATGAATCTGTCCCACTCGTCCCGTCTGACAGAATCAACCGGAGAATATGGATGGAGATTCTCATTTCAAATCGAGATACCCGGTCGGTAGCGTATCGGCCAAGGAAAAAGTTTCACTCTGACAGTACAAAATTGACTAAACGCTGCTGTGTATCTATACACGAAGCAACTACCCCCTCCACTACCTCCGAATCATATCCATTAAATAAAACGCAAACATGACAATCTACATGAAAAATACTCTTAATTACATTATATAAATCAGCCATAAGTTTCTCATTGATGTAGCTATTTTTGCTTCCGAATGGAAAATCGAATAGCATTGTAATCGACCAAATTTAAGTTTTCGATTTTTTGTGTTATATCAACCCATTATGATCCAAAAAGTCCGAAAATGCAATTGTTAGACCGCGTCCGTACGTATGTACGTATGTACGTACGTATGTAACAAACTTTTTCTTCAATTATTCGCCAGTTCAATAATGGAATTCAATCTTTTTTTTCTCAAATGTAGGTCTATCTACTGAGGTAGGTCTATCTACTGAGTTCTATCTACTGCCATTAATTGAAATTCAATTCATTAACGTATTTTTTAAATTTTCGAATGTTTTCAAAAATCGATTTTTTCACGATAACTAAAAAAAAATATTTCAAATTCATTAAATAACGGCTTAAAAAATTTGTTGAGATGCCCATTCGACCGAGTTCGAAGATGAAGACAATAGCAGTAATCGTTACTGTGATTTTTGTGAAAATTTGCAAAAATTTTTTTTTTGTGAAAATCAGAATTCCGCAGATATCTTTGGATTCCTGGCTTCGAATGAATTGTATCATGGCTTGAAATGTTTGTATTAATGCCCTTAAGTGGAAGTTGAACGATGATTACGATAACTGCCTCCGTTGATTTAATTTTTTTATGATAATTTTCAGAAATATCAAATTTTTCATCAGTTTCCCCGAAAATTAGTTTTTTCATGATTTTTTCAAATGTGATATTTCAAACTCAATCAATTCTGAATAAATACATTTTTTTCAATGATATTCTGTTGAAATTTTGTTATGATATAAATAGTATCATTCTTTCATTTGATTTATACAAGAATTTCAGGAATCGCTTATGGTATTCGAAAGTTTGTTGCCTTTCCATGATTATGGAAAATAAACTTCGTTGATTATTTGAAAATCACAAGCGAATTGTCAATATAATGAACTACACGCAGAATGTTCAATAGAAAAAAAAAGAACGAAGGAACATGAAAAAACAATCACTCCAAGAGTGAATCATTCTTGTTTCGTATTATTGATCAAACTGCGATTATTATAATGCATTTAACTATATTCATAATAATCGACAGCCATAACCTACACATGGCTTATGGAAACCACAAACCTGTTAAATACAGAGCTTAGAAAGAAGCCAATTGTAATAGCTAGAAAACGATTCAATAATAATATAACAGCGAAATGAAAACATGAAATGTAGCTTTTAAAATGAATGCTACAAAAGAACAATGAGAGTGATGAAAGAATAATAAAAAAAAAAAATAAATAAAAAGTTCTATAAGAGAAAATAATAATAAGAATACTAATAATTATAAAATTCAACTGAAGAGAAAATTTGACACAATTGATTGAAAAGAAACTTATTCAATTTAATGAAATAAAGTAAAATATAAATCATATACGGAAGAAAAAAAATGCAACATGACCATTCGGAAGCATATTGCTAATTTCTTAGCAAAACAAGCTACACTATATGCTATATATCGGCAATTTCCCACTTGTTTTTCGTTCGAATCAAAATTTAAAAAATTGCGCGCATAGCAATGGGTTCGTATGCACACTCTCGCATTTCACATTATTATCTCTTATCCCTTTTTGTTACGGAGTTGACACCAGCGCAATACAACCACACGCACCAAGGAGGGAACCTGGGAATTTACAAATTGAATTTGGTGCATGAATGATAAATTCGACAGATATTTTTCAATTGCGTTCCGTATGTTAATAAATCCTGGAAAGTTATGGGATTAAAATTCAGTAGAACGTCCTGTTTCGTGAGCGGAAATAGTATATATTACGATACAAGTGAAAAAAAGTAGTTATTAACGAGTGTGAGTGTTAGAAGCCGAGCCGACGGCGAGATCTGTAATCACACTCGTCAGGAAACACATGTTTTCCTTTTTATCGTACGATATTCTATGAGACTGGTGAGAAAAATGCAATTATTTTCGCGCAAAGCGCGCAAAAACTGCCCTTTCTTTCACTTGTATCATAAAATATGCTTCGTCACTGTGTCGAAAAATACTATTTTGTTTACTTGTAAACGAAAAAATGCACAGCTCGGCAGTCGCTAACCGCAACGTCACTATCAAAAAATATTTTTTGACAAATGTGAGGCGGGAATTTTCTCCTCATGTGATTGGCCGCCAACTCCACACTCGTATCGAACTATACTATTTCATTTTGATGGATAATCAGAAATATAACGTCATAATGCAGACGTTGCTTCAATTAACGATAGTTTTCCTATTTTATTGCTTTTCCGAAATGTAGGAAGAGGTGTCTGATATTTCTCATCGAATTTTCGTATTTGGTAATCTCATTCAATAAAAGAATTGCATGCAACAGTCTAATTGTTTAGTGAAATTTTCAATTCCAAATTTTCAATTGTAATTAATATTTCTATTCATAATGAAACACATTTTTATTTTCAAAATTAGGGATTATATGTCATTTATTATATGTCCAAAATTTTTGGAACATCTAAGGAAGTCAACATGGGGAAAATTAGAACTGTCATTATTATGTAATCAAAATGATCATTATTTTTAAAAATCATGGAATTATTCGCTTTTCATTATTCTACTCACGTCAATTATCATTTTTATTTCAGGTATATATCATGTGCCAATGGATATCTCCAAAGTTCCGTTTAGAGTAAATAATATTAAACACTTATTATTATTGAATAAAAATACTGATTATTGTTTTCAATTTTTTTTCAAAAAATCTAAGATAAGTAGTGACGGCAAGATTGAAAACGTGCATTGAATTTTTGAAAATTCAGAAATCTTCAACAGAAATCTTCAGAGACATGTCGATAAACTGTCCAGAATAATCAATGAACGATAAATATGGTAAGATGTCAACGATGAATAAATGTCTGTCGATTAACTAGATCTTCCTGAACTGAAACTCGTCCTATGGCAAGTGTCCGACCCAGAATTTCTGCCGGTAAGATCATAGTAACAGGAGCAACCTTCGGCATTCATCTGTTGGTAGCGCTATGACCTTCAACTTGAATAAGCGAATATAAAATCACATCCACATTAATCATTAATGAATATGGAATATTCTTGTCTCTAACAATTTCCCACCAATGTGACGATTGAGATAATTCAGAGTAAATTACAGTAAAATGAAAAACACTGTTTACAACTGGTTTTAACTAGTGAATTTCTATTTATTAGACCACGGATTGTAATACAACGTGGTGCCGGAAAGAAGTGAATTAATTGCACACAATGTAAGCAAAACAATATTCAACTGCGAAAACTAAATAATATATTTTAGGTATTGACGAATGACAGGGTTAAAGTATTGATGCTCCAAAAGTAAACTTTCTAATTATTCTTCAGATTTTTAAAATATTTACCAACTGTCAGTATCGAAATTGAACTTCAGAGCTGCAAATTTTAAACATTAAAATCATTATAAAATGTCTGGAAACTTAGGGTTAAATGGGGCTCAAATGAAAGCTCTGATGTTCGACTACAAAAATACGAGAGCACTAGGGAAAAAATACCCAAAGTATTTGAATATTCTTAAGCATCCAAAAGTTCTGAATTCATGGAGTAAGATTCCCTTACAGTAAGATCAAATTTGTTTTATTTTATATACAATATACCAGATTTGAGTAAAAATTATCCAAAATTATTACTTTTGGCTTTCGAATGAAAGCATTCTAACCGTCTAATTTTCACATTTTCGATTCTTGATTCTTTATTTCCAACTATAATATATGGCTTTTACACCTTCTATAGTTTTACAAAAACAAAATATAAAAAAACAGACAGATTTTGCCAAGCAACAGTGCGAACAGATGTCATCGTCACGACGATTCGCGAGTAAGAAAGCACTTGATAAACTAAGAAACATTTTTAAGACATCACAGAAAATTCTCGCGAATTGGCAATCACCATTTGTGCTGCAGACGTGTCCGTTGCCGATGATCCATCTTGCCACTCTGGTCCAGTTCTCTGCATAACAATGCTGAAGTCTCGAACTCGTCCCGAAAAAAATTTTCCTTTTTTTTTCCTTCTTGTCAAACGGCTACATTGTTTCACATTTTTGAATTTTTTTCTCAATTTTTAAGAAAAATTTGCTGAAATGCATGGAAATTTCACTGATTTTCAACATTTACATTAACCGTTCGCGTACAGGGCCTTTCAGTTACGAAACCTGACTTGCGCTTAATATCACTGAGATTCGAGAAATTCTGATGCATGAAAAATTATGAAGCGCATTAGAAATTGAAGCTACACTATACAATACGCAATTGGATTATCTGTCAGTTTTGGAATTATCTAGTTTTGAACAGAATCATGCCTTTTGTTTGGGTCCATATACGTATATGGACCCCGTCCTTGAGGGGCTAGACTTCAGTCCGACGAACTTCTGAAATTGAGAGATTTGTGCTGGAAACTAAGGATCTCAAATAAGCCCGATTAATCCACGGCTCTCAAGGGGAAGTTTCCTCCCAATCGCGAACAAATTCCAAAAAGATTTTTATGATAAAAAATGGCTGAAAAATGATTCATATATTACGAAAACGACCTCGATGAAATCCAAGAAAGAGAAAAATCCACACAGCCCACAGTACATAAAAACCTAGCACAGCCGGCTTCCGGACTATAAACCGCTTTAATAAAATGCGTTCATTTCTAATATCCATTTCTACCATGACATGTGTAGAGGGCGATGAAACTGGTCGCATAAAACTCCTGTAGATTGAATTTTCTAGCAGGCCGTAATCGTGTGGTTGTGTAGAACGCCTGAATTTTACGAATACGAGACAGTCTGAAAATGTCGTACAGCTTTTTTCCATCATGACTTTTGTGACCCTCACATCTTGCATGCAGCAAAAAGACCAAAAAGAGAAGAAACGATTTTTCCATTTCCTCGCTTTTTTTTCCTTTCTCTCCCTCACCATCGGTACAGTTTTTTTACATCTTCATTTTATCAACTCCAGCCAGTAAAATTTCATGGAATATATAAGTCAAAATTTTCCAACTTTCTACGTTTATTCTTCCTTTTCATATATACCTTTTGTGAGTCTCACTATTTCAGTCGTAAAACTTTGGAATTAATTAAACTTAATTTACATCGAGACTCGCTAGTACTCATAGCCAAGATAGAGAAGGGGGAGGAGCCGTTGTTTCTGAAGAAGGGAGCATAAAGAAAAGTCAACTTTTCGAGCATGAATCGAAACAGTTTGAATCCAACTAAAATCCCGAGGGGTAAAAAGAAAAGTGGAGTTGAAAAGCAAGGGCGAGTTATTCTCTCCTGTTTAGTAACCTGGCGTGATCGAATGAGAGGTGGGGAGGGGGTGGAAAATTGGTGGAACCTGCCAACAAGCGACTCCTTCCCCTCCTATTTTACAGTCTTGGCTTGCGAGAGAGATAGGAGGATACTCTGTGTTTCAGAAGTTTATGCTCGAGACTGTAGTAATTTTTATGATTTTTTGCCTCTTTTCACCACGTTCAAATTCAGAAATTATTCAAATAATATGAATCATATGAGAGAAATAAACTCAATGAAAATTACAGTGGAAATCAGTAATAATACTATCCTGAATAGCAGCCATCGTCGAACTGAACACGAGAGAAAAGATTTTGAAGAGAAATTAGTCCAAGGAATGCGAGAATCAAAAGAAATAATTTCAGTAGAACCAACATATTATAATGAAAATCCAAGTCACCATCAAACATAAATTTTAAAAATAACATTGAAACTGAATTCAAACTTATTTAAGAATATAAAGAGAAAATACAATGCAGCGAGAAGAAACAGTGCAACAACTAAATCACACACTTTAGTTACATTTATTTTCAAATTTAATGTCCATAAAAGAAAAATAGAGAATTCAATATTCAAAATAATTATTGAATCACTTGCTCATTGAGATATTCTTTAAGATTACAAATAGTCCGGATGGACACGTCCAGACTCAATACAAATCAAAATATCTGGTAACCTTGCGCGTTTGAGTAGATCACAGATGGCCCATGATTGACACAAAGAATAGGCTCTATGGACAATGTAACACTCTATACTATTGACTGCCGCGTGGAATTTAAAAATTCATTCCATTGGGTTCTTGGAATATAAAATAACATTCAACATCCAATTATCCAGAGGCTAAGCGGAATTTCAATTGCAAAATGAGACTTCTCTTATCACAGCCTTTTTTTCCAACTCAATTTCTTCAATTTTGAGTTTGTTCAACATTTCTAATTTAAGGAATTGCAGAAAAAATAAATTGAAAAAATTAATTATTTCATGATCTATTCCACGTAAGGCAAAAAGTATACGTGATTTTATTCTTTGAAGTCAGACAAACATTCTAAAAAAAAGAAAACCTGGATCGGATGAAAACTGTGGTGCAAAGAGCATTTTTCACGCAAAAACACGAAAAATTACGATTTACGTTAACATACGGGGGAAAATGGGTTGGGTCCATCATTTTTCCAACTCTTTCATCACCCCCATCATGTATCAAAAGTTGTTCGGTGGATCCCGTCACTAATCCCCTTAATACTTGTTATTGACAATTGAAAATTTGTGTCATCGCTCATTGTTTTCTTACTCTAAATGGGATAATTTACCCAGATTCCGGAGAAAAACATTATTCGCACGGTAATCGACTGGCAAAAAAAATTCGATAAATTTTTAGTTTTCGTTTCAGTTATATAACTAACAAACCACCGAAACGATTCAACTCAAAATTTAATCAGGTCCAAGTCTCATTAAGGCGCATCGATAGACACAGAGAGACTTTGATTCTCATCTTTTATGGAAGTGCAATCGTAGCACAAAAATTCGATGATAGTTTTTTTTGAAGTTTTATTTAAATAATTAACGAACCGCTGAGACGATTTTGTTCATAATTTAATCAGGTCTAAGTCCCATCGAGGCGCATCGATGGGCATAAAGCAAATTGGATTCTCATCGTTTATTTAAGAGAAATCGTAGCACAAAATTTGTTCACAGACATACATGCACACACACACAGACATGTCTTTGGAAAAGTCATAGAAAGATTCTAGGGGTCATGAAACATGGAGATATCGTGAAATTTCCACTTTCGATTTTCGGGGTCATTACAATTAATAATATTATTCCTAAGCGACAGTAGTGGTCACACGATTAGCGTGGGGCTCCGACGATCGTCCAAGATAGCGCGATAGCAGCGATTTTTCTGGATAGTACTTGGATCTCGCGGACACTCGCGACACTCTGGACACTCGCGCCAGGCGCGAGTGTGTAGAATTACGGTGCCCATCCAGTCAGTGTGACGGATGCGTACAGTAGGACCCTGCAATTGGCCCGCTGTACGACTGGGGTTTTCCATGGAGTTCTGGCCCGAACGGGGTGCAGTTTCTACGAGTCAGTCGGCTCATGGTAACGTAGATGAATCAAAAAGAGAGAGGTGGTAGGGGCAAGGCAGATGAATGGAGAGCCTATAAACCCGTAATGGTAGTAGAACAGAAATATGAATAAAAAAAATAAATAAATAAGGTCGTTTTACAAATTAGGCTTTCTCAAAATCCTATCAATTTCTTTATGTTTAAGTAAAGTGAACGGTAATTGTACTAGTAGGAAAGAAATATGAATAAAAAAAATAAATAAATAAGGTCGTTTCACAAATTAGGCTTTCTCAAAATCCTATCAATTCTTTTATGCTTAAGTAAATTAAAACTCTGTTTTTGGATCAATTGACGAAAAACAATTATAGGGGAGGGTAGGGTAAAACAGACCAGGTGGGCAAAACGGACCACTGACAGAAAATTGATAATTGCTTCCATTCGGAAGGAAAAACAAAAATTCAAAATCATTTGTGGTTTGAAGTGATTAGCAAATTTGATTAAATTACGTTTCAACGACACTTCTTGTCTATAAAACCCCTGTGTTTACGTTTACGATCCAAGAAACTCACTTTTAATTCAATACATTCAGTGTTCTTGATTTGAAGGAAAGAAATAAAACAAAAATTACCAACTTTCTGTCAGTCGTCCGTTTTGCCCTCCCGTTACGTTTTGCCCTACCCTCTTCTATTCAAACGAAAATTACTTATGTCAGTTTCTTCAAAATTATGTTGGCTCTGCTCGGACAAATTGAATCATACTGAACAGTAATTCATGCGTGAGATCAGTACGGTGGTTCCGCGGCAAGGGAGCGAACACGCTTTATCAGCGGTGTCTCAAGCCCATCGGTCACAAATATAAATGTTTGTGTTAATGTAATACTTTGTTATATTTTTCATAAATTTTATGTTTATATTTTCTCTCCATTTTCCATTGTGATAATTTTAGTTTGAATTATCACTGAATGTTCCATCGAAATTCTTGTTTCCGTTTTCAATCAAATCGAGATATTCGAATCCCGGAAAAAATAGACCATGGAAAAAATAGACCAAGGGAAAAGTTGGGTGGGTTTTGCCCCGTTTTGGGGGTGGCTATTTTTTACTGGGCTATTTGTTCCGCCTACCGAGATATTCAAATGATGTGAAACCTTCGCGAATTTAAAGTGATCTTCATTTTTCTATTGTATCTGGGGAGGTCCATTTCCTACTTCATCCATAACGCTGTTAGAAGATCGACGTCGCTGTATTTCTCGAAGCCCAGTATCCTCAATGTATTCAATTCATACAAAAAATTGTTGACGAGGAGAACGTGATCGAGCTCGCTCGTACGGTGATCGGATTCTTTGGAGAATATATGAATCCCATTGACTATCGATTTTACGTGATTTACGTAAATATTTGAATAGAGAATGATGGAGAAGAGATGAGGGAATAATTTTATGGATATGTTGTAGAGTAATATTTGGATGTTTGTGGATTGTGCGGATGATGAAATGATTTTGGGTGAACAGGCATGTGTGCCGAATCTCGATTATCAGGTGACAAAATGTAACAACAGCTGTTGATCCACTTTTTGGGAATTTTTATCGAGAAAATTTACTTCTATGGGGAATGTAACAATCAAAGTGGGATTCTCTACATTTGGAGGAATGGATTATTTGAAATTAATAGATTTTCCTTGTATAGAATGGGTGTGGACGTGCACAGAAAAAGGGCACACTTTGTCGATTCTAGTTTTCAAGATACACGGAGAGAAATTTTCCTCATGAAAAATAGGCATTCTACGTGCGCAACTGGGGATAGCGACAACATCGAGGTTAGAAATCATGGAGGAGTGAGCGCGGCAAATACGAATGGAGTTGTGATGATCCATTGCCCTATGGGAAGGAATACAACAGCCAAGGAAAAAAATAGAAAAGTTGTTAAAAAACTATTTCGAACAAAAGAGTGATCGAAATAGATGAAAAATTTGTAATTGAAATATCTTTTTTTCGTTCAGGGATTGGTTTTTTGGGAGAGAACAATAGATTCCTCTCCGTCTCACCTGCTACATGCCCACCCCGCCATAAATACCTTATTTGAAATCAGAGTACTATAAAATTGAGCAAGTACAATTATTGAAAGCTAAGCAGCGCTTAGTGTGGCTACTAAAGGAATGGATGACTGCACCAAAATAGAAAGTTGACAGGAAGCCTTAAGAAAACGACGTGGTCGTATGAAGACGTCGAACAGTCAATGTCAGCGATAAATGATTAAATACTATTCATTCCCTTGAATTTTTCGCGGAATTAGTATTTTTTCGTGCACGAGCCACAGCACCACAACAAAAAACGAACTAAATAATTACCATTTTCAAAGAGAAATAAATTTTTAAAAAAGACAAAGTGCTTCGTGAAGCCCTGGCTCGCAAATTTTCGAGTGAAAATAGTAATTACGAGCGTAAAGGTCAGTGGAGCGCGTCATGGCGCGTAGTATTCTGACCAACGTCGAAGAGAGTGAAGGGGGTTCAGCGTTTCCCGGAACGCAGAGCGTAAATCAAAATTTTATTACGGATAATTTTACGAGGCCGTGGCTCTCTTGCCGCGTTTGCTACCTTAAGCTTGTAATCGTGCGACTCTCTTTGGTACTTACCTGCTGTCCCTTTTCACCGTTCATCCCGTGAATGTTTGACTATAACTCTCGTTTGAGACATCGTTGTCGTCATTTACCCTGTCAGCTTTTAGCGGACGGGAAGGCTCTAGGCCACGGTCGTTAACGCATTAGGAGAACGAGGCGAAGTCGGCGAACATCGAAGGGAGAGGTGAATTGAACGAGCCAAGTGATTCGAGACGCGAGAGGTCAGACGGCTGGGGGAATTATTTCAATGCTGTAGGTTGAAGTTATAAATCGTTTATTTTTATAGTTTAACATGATTTTTTAGGTATAACCATTGTAATGCTCAATGGGTTCACCCTACATTGGGACGAAAAGGGTGGGACGAATACTGAATTTTTCTCCATTGACTCGGGAAAATTTACTAAACATGAGGATAATTTGTCAAAACTGTAAAATCATATTCGAGTATAAACTCATGTGGTTCTTCCGTAAATTTCCGGCGACGAAGAGGATCATGTCTTGAGTAATGTGGTTGTTTACCCAAACTTCTTCAAATTTGGATCGAATATTCTGATTTCTATTACACGAAGAAAAAAGTTGGGGAAAAATTACTGAACAAATCAAGTAATCGTGTTGCGAAATCCAGTTCTAGGTATTCTTTACCCTATATTGGGGAAAAAAATGCAAGCCAAATAAAGAATTTTGCCCTGACAGAAAAACAGCAGAGTTGTCAAACAAGTCCTACTTGGGCCGAAAAAATCACTTGGTAAAAATGATCGAAAATTTCGGATTTTTTCGTCCCAAATATGCGAAGCGTGCGTCGAAATTGAAAATTTTTATTGCAAAAATAGATTTAGCCTTAAAAAAATGTATTCTATAAAGTGTTTTTTATTGACTTGGCATTTCGCTACACGATTACCTTTCCGTATAGTAAAATTTGCACGATTTTATAGAGAATTTTTATTATTATTATTAATTATTTTAACTTGATGTTTCAATTTTAAGTACTAAAATTTTCATCACTAGAAGTCGATTTTGATTTTTACAATATAGAGAGAGATCTTCGTTTTGGAATTCAGAACTGTTGGGATTTTTAAATAATATTTTTGAAGTTCTTGAATCAAAAACATCCAGGTTCTCAAATTGAAAGCATTCTCAACCTTGACTTGATGATTATGATTTTTTAAGTATAACTGCTGTAATGCTCAATGGGTTAAGTAAAGAAAAACTGTTCTTAGTCTCCATAAGAATAAAAAAAATTGGAAATGATTGAAATTTTCTGCGAAAATCGAAGAAAAACGTTCTCACTCTCAGCAATTTTTATTTAGATCACATTTTTTCATTCTAAAAAACTCTCAAGTCTGTCCTTCAAACCTTGAATTTCTTGAAGGAATAACATCTGGGTTTGCAATTTGAGGACATTCGCGTCCTTAAATTGATGATTTTTCGTGCTCTGAAATTGATCTACTCAGATTCACAAATTATTGATTCCTCAAAGTATATCATCTGACACCGTGGCTCTATCGATGTTGAGATAATTTTCAACTGTTTTTGAATTTTATAACTTTCGAAGGTTCTTAATTTAAGAACGCAAATTTTCCAAATTTTAGAACCCAACGTTCTCTTGATTTGAAAACTTTTTTCACTTAAAATAAGTAGGTTTTTTGTAACCAATTCCAAAAAATTTTCTTCTGAAATTAAATAACCAGTTTCTTATTCTTACTACAATACCATCTACAACCATAAGTTTGTTGAAAGCAGTAACTTAATTCTGGAAATTGGAAACTTTTCTCCCCCGTGTACATGGAGAGAAAAGTTAAGGGAAAATTATCTACAAAATTACAGCAAATCTTACTGCTTGAAACGCAATCGTGAAGCGAAATGTGATTCAATAAAAAAAAACCTTGGCGTGAAGGAAACTGTTTTATTACAAATTCTTCTCATTGCCTATCTAAATATTTCACAAGTCAAGTAGTTATTCAGTATTAGTGAGCAATTCTGATACAGAATAAAGAAATTACACGTTGATCGCCTCCGAACGGATTGAATATCTAAGAATTGTATTACGTCATGTGCTCCCACGCGCGCCCACTCTCATATCAATGACACAATAATTGTATTCACAAACTCAAATCCAAAAGCCACCAAATTGACAGAAGGCACCTCATCATTCCAGACTCAATTAACTTTCATTGTCCCAAGTTCCCCGAAGAATGATTATAAAAACACCAACTCTCCAGTTGATTATTTCTCGTCCAATAGCGTCTTCGTTTTTTCGAGCGCGAATATACTCTTTCCTTAAAAAAAGATGAGGACACTCACTCGATCCTGAATACCTCGGGAGTAAAGAAACCCAATGTGCGACCATATTTTTTTTACGAGCACCAGAACCAAATCGTCGTAACGTAATGCCAGAGTAGAATTCACCATTACCTGGTTAAATTAAAACTCATAAAAATATGGAAGAAGTAAAGTTCTCTTGGTTTTGTCAAGGAACCGGCAAATGGCATTCAGACTAAAAATTGGCAATGAGAGAAATGAAAAAGTCGAGGCGGATAATAAGTCAGTCTGCGTGATCCTTTGAATTGATACTTTGCAGCACCTGCGGCTCTCGTATACTGGGAATTCGTCATGTCGAGCGTGACTCGGACGCTTGGACAACTTCCGGAGGTATGCGAGGAAAAAGTGATCTAAAAACTGGGGATAAAAACTTTAGTGACGAGTGGATATTTGCAATAATTAATCACAGACATTGAACGACTTTGTGGGATGTAATATCCAGGTAAAAAATACACCATGAATTATTCCTGCTCTATTATTGCTTCAGAACAAAACTATCTGACGATTATTATTGGAATGAGCAAAATTCATTAGTTTAGTTCTTACACTGAGGGAAAAATTTCCTAGACTGTTAGAAAATAGATGAAATTTCATGGACAGTTGACGACTAATTTTCAGGACATTGACACAACAGTGAATGTGATTTAGAGGAAAAAAAATCATGAAAGTTCTGGTTTCACTGAAAATTCAGTAAAATTCCAGAATTTTAAGCACCATAAAGATGAGAATTCCTTAATTTATTTGAATTTCCAATCTAATATGAATATTCAGTGCCAAATTACATTGAATTTTCAGTGAAATCTGAAGTTTCCTGATTTTTTCCCCTATACATCACATTCAGTGTCACTGTCTCAAAAATTCAAAAATATATTTACCGGAATTTTCTGGTTTTCTATTCATTTTCAGGGAAAAATGAAATTGAAATTTACAGTTCTCTTTGATTTTTCCACGAAATTCTGAATTTTCAGTGACGAAATTCCTTGAAATTTCCTTGATATTTAACATCCAAAGAGAATTAGAATTTAGAGAGAAAAAAATCCCGCACCGCCCATACGGGATTCGAACCCGGGTCTCCCAGTTACACGCCAGGCACTCTCCCAACTAAGCTACCGGAAACTACGGACAGCAATCTTGGAATTTAGGGACAAAATATTTCTTGATAAACTCCCCTTTATAAAAGATATTTTTATCCTGAAAAAGGACTGTCTTGTATGAATGACCCGCTTCTTGAGCCAAATATTTTGTTGTTGTTGGAAGCAGAGCAATTATTATGTTTGAGACTTTCAAATTCGAACCAAACAATGAATTTTTTGGTAATTTTCAACGAATGTTAGTTTTGCTTTCAGTGTAAAGTGAATCCAATGTCGCTCTCAGGAAAATTACTACTATTCATCAAATTTAAATTCTTTTCTAATAATAAATTAGCTTCCTATATGTTTCTCAGGAAATTTCATAATCATATTCTGAAATAATTGAAGGCAATTGATATATGCAGCTCATCTCCAATTAAAATAGATGTATAAAACTGATAACGAAAAAATAGAAAATATTCGCTGTCATCTTCCCATTCACGATATAATTAATCACGCTGACATTTTCCACCAGCAAAAATAAATAATTAAAACCGGGAATTCCATCGATCATGAATGCATCGACGTTCAACTAATCTAATGATATAAAAGGAAACGTCTCATCATAAGTTCGCTATCAGAGATGTTTATCTCCAGGCACTATTCGATTAAAAGAAGCCTTCACCCTGGACCCCAGCTAATACTACCCAGCGGGACACCAATTCGCTTTTGGTCTCGGCATCTCAGGAGTTAAACCAACACTTTCCCTGGCGCCTTGCTAATTTCTTTTTACTCCATTTTTTTCGAGCAGCTTTCTTCTTTTTGCAGTGTCGATCCCACGATGAGGATCTTTAATCCTCAGCGTGACGGCGGCGCTGTTTTAGTCTGGGGATTTTCTACTGCCCCCCCCCCCCCCCCCCCCCCCCCCCCCCCCCCCCCCCCCCCCCCCCCCCCCCCCCCCCCCCCCCCCCCCCCCCCCCCCCCCCCCCCCCCCCNCGGTCAGTGTGTGAAATCAAACGCCGGTGGTCTCTATGCATTGGACACCTAGATCATAATTTTTGTTTTGATGATCAATTATTCATTTGGAATCACGGTTGCATGGAATCATGGTTCAATACTGGCATTTCAGATCGCGCACTGAGAGAAATATCGTGATAGTATCACAAAACTAATTTCTTGCGCCAAATATCTCATCTCTTGAGGATAAATTTCTTGGGAAAAGAATTCCGGATAATGCGTCAGGCGATGTCAGATTTCAGTGAAGTATTCATGACTTGAATATGAACATTTCATGATAAAGTGAGAATTTCTTGCCACAAGAAATCAGTTATTTCGTGTTAGAAGATGAAAATGAGTAAAAATATTAAAAGTTTCGATTCAATGAATCATGAATCAGAGACTTTCATATTGAATGAATAGAGAGTTTATGCAGAGGAAAACCTCCAGATATTGAAAAAATATATAACCGTCGCTTACGCTCAATCGCCTTGAGTTCGAAGGAAAGCAATACCTTCTTTTCCTTCTGTCAAACTACTTTTGTCTTTTAAGGGGAGACTACTATGGGTTTTAAAAGTCGTGGGTTATTGGAGTGAGACTTTTCATACGTTGAAGATCGATTATATAGATTTGAAGACGAATAATTAGTGCAAAAAATTTTTTTTTTCATTCTTGGTTTGCCCGAAAACGCTTAAAATACCAAAAACAGTCCATATAAAAAAATTCACTATTTGTGTAAAAAAATACAAAAAAGCAAATTTAGCCATGTAAGAGGCGAATTTAAAAAAAACTAGGTCGTAATTGTTATTCCACATATTTTTCCGAAAATTTTGAAAAAAAAAATCCTTGGTAGCTCAAAAATTGGAGGCCCTGGAGCGTCGTTTTCGGGCAAACGAAGAATTAAAAAAATATTTTTTTGCACTAATTATTCGTTTTTAGATCTACATAATCGATCGTCAACGTATGAAAAGTCGCACTCCAATAACCCACGACTTTTAAAACTCATAGTAGTCTCCCGTTAAGTAACCCATATGGAAAAAATATATATACAGAAATATGTCACTTCTATCCACTTATATGTGGTATACTTTTCGGCAAAAAATGCAATATTTGCGATATATATTGGATATATGTGTGTACATATATGCCACCGCGTATACCTAGCATATACCTGGTATACAAGGCGGATATTCAAGATATAATTCCGGCAAAATCACTATATCTCACTTATAAGGTTTGGCTTATATTTTTTTCTATGCGGGAATGAATGGAGTGAAAATTGACACCACCACTGTTAAAAATAGAAATCCACTCTATATCAAAAATTGACTCAGAGCTGAGGATGACATGAACTTCCAAAAAGAGTTGACTTTAGCACCGAAATCTTCAACCCCTCACACTGGAGACATTAGCACTGAATTTTTTTACTGTGTAAGTGAAAATGTCGCTCATGTGAAAACTAGTCCCTCATTTTCTCTATGTAAGCAGTGAAAATTACTAAATTCATCTACCATTAGCCTGACCCTATAACATGACCTCCTTTCGCAGACTTTTAAATAATGTATGAATCATGCTCATTCATGAAAAGATGCTGTAATCATCATATTTCAGAATTCCCGGAAAGTCATAAGAGATCCCATAATTTCTCATGAATTTCATTCAAGCCAAGGATACAGTTTTCTAGGCAATTCTCTCCTCCGTCTTTAATCAGGATCTGGCACCAAGAGAATTTAAATATTTCAACCGAATTATTTAATATTTCTTTTTCGCAGTGAATCATTCCACCACTCATCTCCCTTGCGCCCCATTCAAATCCCCGATTATCCCCGACAGGCGTTAAAATTGAATCTGAATTTGTCATCACTCCCATTAATACCTTGTATCCCTCCTAAATCCGGAAGTATCAAAATATTTTTTCTTCCAAAAGTGAAATGAATGTTGAAAAAGAAACAGACAGTTATTCAGAAGCGATGACTCGACAACAGAGCCGAGAAACCTTAATGATTATTTACGAGGAATTTTGTAGATTCATCAAAAATCGTAAATTAAAATTAACCAAAAAAATATCGATGAATTTTTTATGACCAGTAGGAGGAGTAGAAAATACAAAGTCGGCGGTTGTGCTCCATGCAGAGCAAAAGCGGCACATTTACTTTGTTGTTTTTGTTTTCTACGGATCTATGCTAATGTAATTTATGCGAGAACTCCAGTCATCGATTTCCACACGCCAATTTCTTTGTNTAACCGTCGCTTACGCTCAATCGCCTTGAGTTCGAAGGAAAGCAATACCTTCTTTTCCTTCTGTCAAACTACTTTTGTCTTTTAAGGGGAGACTACTATGGGTTTTAAAAGTCGTGGGTTATTGGAGTGAGACTTTTCATACGTTGAAGATCGATTATATAGATTTGAAGACGAATAATTAGTGCAAAAAATTTTTTTTTTCATTCTTGGTTTGCCCGAAAACGCTTAAAATACCAAAAACAGTCCATATAAAAAAATTCACTATTTGTGTAAAAAAATACAAAAAAGCAAATTTAGCCATGTAAGAGGCGAATTTAAAAAAAACTAGGTCGTAATTGTTATTCCACATATTTTTCCGAAAATTTTGAAAAAAAAAATCCTTGGTAGCTCAAAAATTGGAGGCCCTGGAGCGTCGTTTTCGGGCAAACGAAGAATTAAAAAAATATTTTTTTGCACTAATTATTCGTTTTTAGATCTACATAATCGATCGTCAACGTATGAAAAGTCGCACTCCAATAACCCACGACTTTTAAAACTCATAGTAGTCTCCCGTTAAGTAACCCATATGGAAAAAATATATATACAGAAATATGTCACTTCTATCCACTTATATGTGGTATACTTTTCGGCAAAAAATGCAATATTTGCGATATATATTGGATATATGTGTGTACATATATGCCACCGCGTATACCTAGCATATACCTGGTATACAAGGCGGATATTCAAGATATAATTCCGGCAAAATCACTATATCTCACTTATAAGGTTTGGCTTATATTTTTTTCTATGCGGGAATGAATGGAGTGAAAATTGACACCACCACTGTTAAAAATAGAAATCCACTCTATATCAAAAATTGACTCAGAGCTGAGGATGACATGAACTTCCAAAAAGAGTTGACTTTAGCACCGAAATCTTCAACCCCTCACACTGGAGACATTAGCACTGAATTTTTTTACTGTGTAAGTGAAAATGTCGCTCATGTGAAAACTAGTCCCTCATTTTCTCTATGTAAGCAGTGAAAATTACTAAATTCATCTACCATTAGCCTGACCCTATAACATGACCTCCTTTCGCAGACTTTTAAATAATGTATGAATCATGCTCATTCATGAAAAGATGCTGTAATCATCATATTTCAGAATTCCCGGAAAGTCATAAGAGATCCCATAATTTCTCATGAATTTCATTCAAGCCAAGGATACAGTTTTCTAGGCAATTCTCTCCTCCGTCTTTAATCAGGATCTGGCACCAAGAGAATTTAAATATTTCAACCGAATTATTTAATATTTCTTTTTCGCAGTGAATCATTCCACCACTCATCTCCCTTGCGCCCCATTCAAATCCCCGATTATCCCCGACAGGCGTTAAAATTGAATCTGAATTTGTCATCACTCCCATTAATACCTTGTATCCCTCCTAAATCCGGAAGTATCAAAATATTTTTTCTTCCAAAAGTGAAATGAATGTTGAAAAAGAAACAGACAGTTATTCAGAAGCGATGACTCGACAACAGAGCCGAGAAACCTTAATGATTATTTACGAGGAATTTTGTAGATTCATCAAAAATCGTAAATTAAAATTAACCAAAAAAATATCGATGAATTTTTTATGACCAGTAGGAGGAGTAGAAAATACAAAGTCGGCGGTTGTGCTCCATGCAGAGCAAAAGCGGCACATTTACTTTGTTGTTTTTGTTTTCTACGGATCTATGCTAATGTAATTTATGCGAGAACTCCAGTCATCGATTTCCACACGCCAATTTCTTTGTAGTATAAATGTCATACGAGTTTACTTACGGAAATCAGGTGATCGACGCTAAAGAGCGGGAGGGAGAGAGAGAGAGAAAGAGATGGGATGGTTGACCAAATGCCGAACTAATTATTTCATTTTCATGGAGGACCACCCACGCGTAATTCCTACGGTCTGCCCGTTTGTAGAACGAATTAACTAATGAAGACATTGAGTTTTACGATCTAGTTAAAAGGGAGCTTTATTGGGGAATAGGAGACTCTAGCTGGAAAGGTACACAGAGAAAAAAAAGTTTTGATTTTCCGAGATACATCATTAATTATTAAGAATATATCCCCAATTGTTAGAAATGAGTGGAAAATTGTGGAATTGAGTAATTATGTAACTAATTTCTAGTGACATTTCTCTCAGATTCCTGGGTATTTTGGAAAAACTGATTTTCCCGGCGAGTTAAATTTCCTCTTCCTTAACATTACCTTAATCAACCGTTGGTGATTTTCTTTACCACCAAGAATGGATTCAAGTATCTGTGAGATTTACTTTTCCAATTGTGTAATGGTAAGAAAAATTTTCTGCAAGAAAATGGGCATTACCTTGAAATTAGTGATTCAAATTATGTTCCAACTTTCAGGTGGCAAAATGAATAGAGGTGCAAAAAACAGATTTCTTTTCAACAACTTAAGAAATTTGTGTTTTGATGTTTTTTGATAATTTTTTTTTCATAAATGGGGTCTGTTAATTATAACTGGCATAGGAAAATTCATTTTAAAAAATAGGAAAGAGGAATTTTGAATATATCCACCCATTGTTCCGTTAGAAACCTCGATGTATCCTAATTTTTTCATTGTTTTCCTTTCCTACAAGAAAAGGGGTTAACAAACGCTACAGTCGACAGTGTTTAATAGCAGAATATTGTGCAAAAAAATTGTATTTACTGAAAAGAACGAAAGAGCACTACTGCATGGATAACCAGAGGAAGAATTCGGATCTCATTAATTCTGACTGAAAAAAATTCCAAAAATTTAGATTAATCTAAAAAAAAAAGTAAATATTTAGTAGCGAAACGGTAAACCCAGCTACGCTGAGAGAAATTTCAATGGTAATTTCAACTACAAGGGAATTGTCAAAAAAAGAATAGTTACGGTAACAATAAATATTGTAGATTCAACTCTTACATTAAAGTGGAAATTACATCATAATGTGGATGACACTATTTGACATAGTAAATCGAATGATGAATCCTAGTTTAATCTACAAAGTTTATTGTTACTGTAAATATAATTTCTTTGACAATTCCCTTGTTGTTGAAATTACCATTGAAATTTTTCTCAGTGTAAGTCGATTTTGACTTTTGGCCAGTTTTTGATTAATATCTCGGAATCTAAGAGAGAGCAAAATTTTTCTCACGACCTTTTTTATAACTCTTAATTGGCTCTACAAAAAAGGTCAGTACAAAAATTTTTCTATCTCTTTTAGATTCCGAGATATTTCTCAAAAACTGCCCAATAGTCAAAATCGACTTAACCCGGATTACGGCTTCGCTACTGTATTGAATTTAGAGAATAAATAAAATAAATCATGAGACACACTGGAAACATGTAATTTTTACACGCATATGCTGCGTAACACGTATACACTTCATGTGAGTTGTATATATACACACTTTAAAACATATAAAAAGTGTCTACACGATTTTACACACTTAAAGCGCGTTAAATTTAGATGCTTGTTTTCAGTGTAGATAGATAGATAGATAGACTGTTTCTTTTTAATCTTTCAGTGTACAAATATCATTTCTTGAAATATATATATTTATGATTTATGAAGCAAATGGAACTTGATTCTCACAGACCGTTCCCTTTGTGAATCACCCCCCCCCCCCCCCCCCCNGTCCTCCCCGCCCTCATTAGCCGCACCATTGCACGAATAAAAAAGAAAATTCGACATGAAAATGCAATGCAATGGGAAAAATGGCCACATGACTTAATTTTCGCCAGATAACTGGGCGGTATTCGAACCCCGAACCTTCGGTATGTGAGTCAAATGCATAACCTCTTTTGTTTGATCACTGATTGTCACAAACTGCTAGCAATTTTTTAAAATTTAAGTAACGAATGCATCTGAATTTTCAATATTTGGAACTTGAATTCAATTGCAGACTAAATAGCTCATGAAATTTCTGATCCATCTTAGAAATTCAATAAAATTAAGTTTTTCATGATGAATGATCATTGAATTTTCAATGACAATTTGGGTTTTCACACCTATCGCGAAAATTAGGCATTATAATCAATTGAATTTTCAAGAGACTAATAATTCAGAAGAAAAGTTGCGTGAATTTTCACGATTTTCAGTCATTTTCATTGTTGTATGAACCTGAGAAACTAAATTTCATTGAATATTCAAGAAAATTGACTTATTTATCAATAACAAGATCAATGGAAATTCCATGTAAATTATTCGTTTTTAAAAATTTCAAGATTTTTTACTTGAAATTTCAAGAGTGATTTTCTAATAGTGCAGGATGTTCTAAGAGAGTTATTTTGAACACTGATGTGAGAAGAAAAGTTTCTAGTTTCCTGTAAAAACCACGGCCCATTCGTTTTACCTGGGATGTCCGATAATTTTGAAGGTTTCGGGGAATTACTAAGTTTAGTGAACTTAAAAATTCCTTCCTCTGTGTTATGATGATAAAGGTACGATTTTTTGCAGCCGTACACTCTAAAAAAAAGTTACTACTCACCAGTACTGAATTCTACTTGGGAGAAGTTTTCTTGTGAAAAGTTGGGAAACTACTTGTCCCAAGTACTTTTCATGTCCTTGGGTGAAGTACAATATTTGCTAAGCAAGTAGGAAAAGTACTAGGAGGAAGTACTTTTATTACTTCCTGTCAG